>NC_069503.1:145708448-146008448 GCF_027579735.1 Bombina bombina | reverse complement strand
CCTATATAAATCCTGGCACACGGACATTTAATGAGGTATATAGAGTATGTGCTTCTACATGTTAGATATTTTTTGATTGGATATTTAGTCCCCTTAATAGGGTTGAAAAATTCTTTCCCCTTTATTATGGAGCTGCAATGGCTACAATGTAGGCAAGGATAACAACCTCTATTGTCAGGTCCTATTGATGTTTGAATGCTTTTCTTTTTGCTACCAATATCTGCTCTTACTAGTAAATCTCTCAGGTTCTTGGTTTTTTTGTAAGCTACAATAGGTATATTTTTAAAATCTTCAACTTGAGGATTGCATTCTCGAAGTATGTGCCAGTGTTTATTAATAATGTGTGAAATTTTAGATCCTAAATTATTGTATTGAGTTACAAAAACTATTCTATTTTCTTTTGTTTTGTTTTTTGTATTACAATCTTCCTTATCTTTGCAGTACTCTAATTGTTTTGTGATTAGTTCTTCTGGGTATCCTCTTCTTTTAAATTTTTCTGCCATTTCTTTTAATCTTATATCACATTTCTTTTTGTCAGTAACTATTCTTTTTACTCTTTTAAATTGACCTTGGGGTATGGCTTCTATTGTTTTTTTAGAGTGGAAGCTATCATATTGTAATACTTTATTTTTGTCTGTGGGTTTCACATATAGATCTGTTTTTAGGAAACCTTG
This sequence comes from Bombina bombina, assembly GCF_027579735.1. Taxonomy (NCBI): domain Eukaryota; kingdom Metazoa; phylum Chordata; class Amphibia; order Anura; family Bombinatoridae; genus Bombina; species Bombina bombina. The sequence continues at coordinate 146,007,774 of NC_069503.1, read as the reverse complement.
TTCTTTATATACAAAAGTGTCTAAAAATGCTACTCCTGTATCTTCAATGTTAAGAGTAAATTTTAAGCCTGTGACAGATGAATTAAGGTGCTCAACAAACTGCCATAGGCTCTCAGTGTCGCCCCACCATATGCCAAATATGTCATCCACAAATCTCCACCATGCTGCACCATATTGAAGAAATAATGGATTTGAGTATACAAATTTCTCTTCTATGTGGGACATAAAAATATTGGCATATGTTGGGGCGACACTGGAGCCCATCGCAGTACCTTGTTTTTGCAAATAAAAGGTGTCTTGGAATAGGAAGTAATTTTGATATAGAATAACAGACAATAAGTCTGTCAAAAACTGTATTTCTTTCTCAGTGTATTTGTTATTTACTTTTAATGTGTTTGTTACAGCCTCAATGCCACTGGTGTGCTTTATGGAAGTATATAAACTAGTGACGTCTAGTGTATATAGGATGCATTTATCTCCAATTGGTCCAATATCTTTTAGTTTCTCAAGGAAATCATTGGTGTCTTTTAGGTAAGAAGATGTTTCTAACAAGAAGGGCTGTAACACTTTATCTAAGAAGGTTGCAATTTTAGAAAAAATGGAATTTACTCCTGCCACTATTGGGCGGCCTGGGGGTTTAAATTTGTCTTTATGTATTTTGGGTGAAGCATAAATTACAGGTCTTACTGGGTTTTTTTCTATTAGACACTCTTTAAATTCACTAGTGATGATGCCATTCTTGACTGCTATATTGGTAATGTGTTCTATTTCTTTATTTATTTGCATTGTGGGAACTCCAGTTAGTGCTTCATATACTGTGGTATCATTTAATTGTTTTAGAATTTCATTTACATAATCTGTTTTATTTAGTAGTACTACTGCCCCGCCCTTATCTGCCTCCTTTATTATGATTTCTTTGTTGTTTTGTAATTTGTTGATGGCTTCTTGCTGTTTCTTATCAATTTGTACTAATTCTCTTTTTCTGTTTCTTTTTAATAAATTTTTTACTTCTTTTTGAACTAATTTTGCAAATGTAGCTACACTATGTTGTGTTGGTGGGTTAAATTTACTCTTACCTTTGATCCCATATATCCCTGGATTATTAAATTTAGTATCCTTATTGATACTGTCTTTTGCCATTATAACAGGTATTTCTGTCATACTAGTGAGTGTAGAGAAATGTACCTTGAGTTTTAGTTTTCTAAAAAATCTCTCTAAATCTTGTTCTATGACAAATTCATCATGCATATTGGATACACAATATGATAAACCTTTATTTAAAATTTTGTATTCTGTTTCTGATAAGGTGTAATTAGAAATGTTATGGACTAAATCATCCTCTGTGGTTTCTTTATTGTGATATGACTCAGTATTGCTTTTAACCATAGTTTTACCATTGGATTCAGTGGATATTTTCTTAAATTTTAAGGTGCTGATGCCTTCAGTAGTGTCCCTTACTAAAGTGCTTTCTGCATAAAAAGTGCTATTCAAGTTTAAAGTGCTAACCTTGTTATCAATATTGACTACTAACGTGTTATCTAATTCTAAAGTGTCTGTGTCTTTAACAAAATTACTTTCTAAGGTGTCGACATTAATTGAATCAAAAGTGCTTTTTCCATTGTGAATTGTTTTAACATTCAAAAACTTTTTGTTAGTGCTAGTGCTTAAGTTACCATTGTGAATGTTAGAGCAATATACAGAATCTTTGATCATATCATACATTTCATTAAACTGTCCATCATGTTTTTGTTGAATTGTCTCTTTAGAATGTCTATACACTGTATGTTTAGGTACATTTACTTTACCCATATTGTTCATGTGTTCTTGTGTCATTTTCTTACTGTGCCTTGTTTGTTCCGTATATGTTGTTGGGAGAATGTTTTCTTGGTTCTCGGATGCCATTTCACCGGTGTTTTCTTTTTGTTGGGGAGGTTCTGTCTGTCTATCGACTTTGTTTGCTTCATTAGATGTGCCTGATGGTTCTGCCTCGCTACTCAGTAGCGGTATTGCCCCCGCTGGTATCCTTTCGTCCGTTTGGCTCTCTGGCGCTCCGGTTGTGACGTCGAATAGTATGCGCCTCTTCCGATGCTTACGCCCGGCGCGGTGTGATCTACGTCTGAATCCTCGGTTAAAAAACCGGCAGACGATTCTGAACCACTACCGCTGTTGTCTTCCTGAGCCGGGCGTTTTTCTGGCTTCTTTCCTTCGATCTTTGATGTCAGCATTAGGATGCCTTTGATTGCTGCTTCTCTGGCGCCACTTGTAGACGTTACCAGATGAGTAGTCTTGTTCATCTCGTATGAATTTGGATCTTTTGTGGCTCTCTAGTTGTTTTCGATATTCCTGTGTCGATTTTTCCACCTCTTTAATCAGTTTGTTGTATTCATCTAAAGATATATTGTGAATGAGTTGTTCTTTTTGTTCACTTATGATATCCTTGTATTTGTTGATTTCTCTTTGTGCATATTCAACAGTCCATGTAATGAGATCATATGAACATTTGTTAAGAATGCTTTCAAATTTCTCACAATAATCTTTTTTATCTGAAAAGAGTGTTGGGCAGGTAGACATCCTCAATCCTCTGGGTATACTTTGTTCTTTTTGGTATTCGCTCAATGTTATGGCATGCAATTCTAACACCATTTTCCTTTTGTTGTTTTTTTCAAAATTTCTGCTTGTTGCTTCCCCAGATGTAATCTGTAAAAAGTCTCTGTTACCAGATACTGTAGCATATATCTGCTGTGCTGATTCCTCGTCATAAGCAAATGTTTTGGGAACCACTTCAGTTGTCTTCTCAGTGTTTTTATCAGCCATTGTGCTTTGTAATTTTAAATTTTGACCACATGATGGCACTGTTGTGTAATCTTATAGGAAATGGACAGGTATAAAAGACACACCTGCACACTATTCTATAAACATGATTAAGAACCTGGTATAGGTTCGAAACGTCGTTGTTACAATGGACCCTGTAAGAAACTAATAAAGGTCTTTTAAAATCTACTGGAGGCTGGAAAATTACCTTTTTGAAATTGATATTGGGGTTTGGCTAACCCTTTCCTGTGCCCCTGTTTGAAAAGGAGCTGTCTCTCATCACTTATTTATATTACTTTTGAGCCTGGAGAGCACCTGCATCTACAAAAGAAAATAAAGCACAATGGCTGATAAAAACACTGAGAAGACAACTGAAGTGGTTCCCAAAACATTTGCTTATGACGAGGAATCAGCACAGCAGATATATGCTACAGTATCTGGTAACAGAGACTTTTTACAGATTACATCTGGGGAAGCAACAAGCAGAAATTTTGAAAAAAACAACAAAAGGAAAATGGTGTTAGAATTGCATGCCATAACATTGAGCGAATACCAAAAAGAACAAAGTATACCCAGAGGATTGAGGATGTCTACCTGCCCAACACTCTTTTCAGATAAAAAAGATTATTGTGAGAAATTTGAAAGCATTCTTAACAAATGTTCATATGATCTCATTACATGGACTGTTGAATATGCACAAAGAGAAATCAACAAATACAAGGATATCATAAGTGAACAAAAAGAACAACTCATTCACAATATATCTTTAGATGAATACAACAAACTGATTAAAGAGGTGGAAAAATCGACACAGGAATATCGAAAACAACTAGAGAGCCGCAAAAGATCCAAATTCATACGAGATGAACAAGACTACTCATCTGGTAACGTCTACAAGTGGCGCCAGAGAAGCAGCAATCAAAGGCATCCTAATGCTGACATCAAAGATCGAAGGAAAGAAGCCAGAAAACGCCCGGCTCAGGAAGACAACAGCGGTAGTGGTTCAGAATCGTCTGCCGGTTTTTTAACCGAGGATTCAGACGTAGATCACACCGCGCCGGGCGTAAGCATCGGAAGAGGCGCATACTATTCGACGTCACAACCGGAGCGCCAGAGAGCCAAACAGACGAAAGGATACCAGCGGGGGCAATACCGCTACTGAGTAGCGAGGCAGAACCATCAGGCACATCTAATGAAGCAAACAAAGTCGATAGACAGACAGAACCTCCCCAACAAAAAGAAAACACTGGTGAAATGGCATCAGAGAACCAAGAAAACATTCTCCCAACAACATATACGGAACAAACAAGGCACAGTAAGAAAATGACACAAGAACACATGAACAATATGGGTAAAGTAAATGTACCTAAACATACAGTGTATAGACATTCTAAAGAGACAATTCAACAAAAACATGATGGACAGTTTAATGAAATGTATGATATGATCAAAGATTCTGTATATTGCTCTAACATTCACAATGGTAACTTAAGCACTAGCACTAACAAAAAGTTTTTGAATGTTAAAACAATTCACAATGGAAAAAGCACTTTTGATTCAATTAATGTCGACACCTTAGAAAGTAATTTTGTTAAAGACACAGACACTTTAGAATTAGATAACACGTTAGTAGTCAATATTGATAACAAGGTTAGCACTTTAAACTTGAATAGCACTTTTTATGCAGAAAGCACTTTAGTAAGGGACACTACTGAAGGCATCAGCACCTTAAAATTTAAGAAAATATCCACTGAATCCAATGGTAAAACTATGGTTAAAAGTAATACTGAGTCATATCACAATAAAGAAACCACAGAGGATGATTTAGTCCATAACATTTCTAATTACACCTTATCAGAAACAGAATACAAAATTTTAAATAAAGGTTTATCATATTGTGTATCCAATATGCATGATGAATTTGTCATAGAACAAGATTTAGAGAGATTTTTTAGAAAACTAAAACTCAAGGTACATTTCTCTACACTCACTAGTATGACAGAAATACCTGTTATAATGGCAAAAGACAGTATCAATAAGGATACTAAATTTAATAATCCAGGGATATATGGGATCAAAGGTAAGAGTAAATTTAACCCACCAACACAACATAGTGTAGCTACATTTGCAAAATTAGTTAAAAAAGAAGTAAAAAATGTATTAAAAAGAAACAGAAAAAGAGAATTAGTACAAATTGATAAGAAACAGCAAGAAGCCATCAACAAATTACAAAACAACAAAGAAATCATAATAAAGGAGGCAGATAAGGGCGGGGCAGTAGTACTACTAAATAAAACAGATTATGTAAATGAAATTCTAAAACAATTAAATGATACCACAGTATATGAAGCACTAACTGGAGATCCCACAATGCAAATAAATAAAGAAATAGAACACATTACCAATATAGCAGTCAAGAATGGCATCATCACTAGTGAATTTAAAGAGTGTCTAATAGAAAAAAACCCAGTAAGACCTGTAATTTATGCTTCACCCAAAATACATAAAGACAAATTTAAACCCCCAGGCCGCCCAATAGTGGCAGGAGTAAATTCCATTTTTTCTAAAATTGCAACCTTCTTAGATAAAGTGTTACAGCCCTTCTTGTTAGAAACATCTTCTTACCTAAAAGACACCAATGATTTCCTTGAGAAACTAAAAGATATTGGACCAATTGGAGATAAATGCATCCTATATACACTAGACGTCACTAGTTTATATACTTCCATAAAGCACACCAGTGGCATTGAGGCTGTAACAAACACATTAAAAGTAAATAACAAATACACTGAGAAAGAAATACAGTTTTTGACAGACTTATTGTCTGTTATTCTATATCAAAATTACTTCCTATTCCAAGACACCTTTTATTTGCAAAAACAAGGTACTGCGATGGGCTCCAGTGTCGCCCCAACATATGCCAATATTTTTATGTCCCACATAGAAGAAAAATTTGTATACTCAAATCCATTATTTCTTCAATATGGTGCAGCATGGTGGAGATTTGTGGATGACATATTTGGCATATGGTGGGGCGACACTGAGAGCCTATGGCAGTTTGTTGAGCACCTTAATTCATCTGTCACAGGCTTAAAATTTACTCTTAACATTGAAGATACAGGAGTAGCATTTTTAGACACTTTTGTATATAAAGAACAAGGTTTCCTAAAAACAGATCTATATGTGAAACCCACAGACAAAAATAAAGTATTACAATATGATAGCTTCCACTCTAAAAAAACAATAGAAGCCATACCCCAAGGTCAATTTAAAAGAGTAAAAAGAATAGTTACTGACAAAAAGAAATGTGATATAAGATTAAAAGAAATGGCAGAAAAATTTAAAAGAAGAGGATACCCAGAAGAACTAATCACAAAACAATTAGAGTACTGCAAAGATAAGGAAGATTGTAATACAAAAAACAAAACAAAAGAAAATAGAATAGTTTTTGTAACTCAATACAATAATTTAGGATCTAAAATTTCACACATTATTAATAAACACTGGCACATACTTCGAGAATGCAATCCTCAAGTTGAAGATTTTAAAAATATACCTATTGTAGCTTACAAAAAAACCAAGAACCTGAGAGATTTACTAGTAAGAGCAGATATTGGTAGCAAAAAGAAAAGCATTCAAACATCAATAGGACCTGACAATAGAGGTTGTTATCCTTGCCTACATTGTAGCCATTGCAGCTCCATAATAAAGGGGAAAGAATTTTTCCACCCTATTAAGGGGACTAAATATCCAATCAAAAAATATCTAACATGTAGAAGCACATACTCTATATACCTCATTAAATGTCCGTGTGCCAGGATTTATATAGGTGAAACTAGTAGGGAAGTAAGAACAAGAATAACTGAACACAAATCCAACATCAGGAATAAAAATACAGAGGCACCTGTTTCCTGTCACTTCCTCTCCATGGGTCATAACATCAGTCAACTGAGATTTCAAGTCATTGAGCAAGTTGACAGACCCAGGAGGGGAGGTGACAGAGACCAATTGCTTAAAAGAAGGGAGATGTTTTGGATTAACAAGTTAAACACCATGATACCTGACGGTTTGAATAAAGATTTTGAATGGTCATTATTTTTCTAATTGATAACTGTAGCATTTATCTGTAGTAGCTAATATGATTCCAATATCTTATGTGTATAGGTTTTATTTGTAAATATAGTAAAATTTGGTTTTAATGTTGCATGTGATAAAATTAAGAAAAAGAGGGTAACTAGCTTAAAAATTCAATTTGATATGTACAAGAAGCTGAATAACTCAAGTTTTTTATTTATCACTTGTAATTTTAAATTTTGACCACATGATGGCACTGTTGTGTAATCTTATAGGAAATGGACAGGTATAAAAGACACACCTGCACACTATTCTATAAACATGATTAAGAACCTGGTATAGGTTCGAAACGTCGTTGTTACAATGGACCCTGTAAGAAACTAATAAAGGTCTTTTAAAATCTACTGGAGGCTGGAAAATTACCTTTTTGAAATCTTCTATAAAATAAACCATTTATTCCTAAAAAATATATTAGAAGACCCTTGTGGACTTACAGAATAGAAAAACATGTTTCTCAATATTTTGCTGTTTTATTATTAGGCTCTAAATTACAAAAGAAAAGAAAAATCACATTTATATCTAATTTTTTTTTTATATACAATCAAAATCAGCTTTGTATCAGTGGTAAACATTGCATACCTTCACCAGACCCAAATTAATATATAAATAAATATATAATGCCAATTTACATTTCCTAATATATAAAAATTAAGTTGATATGGATTATAATTATTATTGTGCATAAACATTATCTAAAAAGTCTGAAGATGACAAAATATTGCCAACATCTATCACCAGAACTTTATCTGGGACATTTTTTTTAAACAAACATGATAAATGTTGGCTTCAACAAGAATGTAAAAAAAGAGAGTTTTGATAGAGACAGATAGACAAACAGAAGGATAGACAGATAGACTGGTAGGTATATATACAGTATATTTATATATATATATATATATATATATATATACAGTGAGGCCTCGGTTTACGAATTTAATTCGTTCTCCGGGTCGTTTCGTATTGCGAAAAATTCGTAAACCGAAACACGGTTTCCCATAGGAATGCATTGAAAATCAATTAATGCGTTCCGGAGGTCCGAAAAAATTCAAATAAAGTGTCCAAAAAATGCTCCAAAAGGCTCCAAAAGGCTTAACAACTTGCTGCAAATGGCTCCAATGTCTCCAAAAGGCTCCACAACTTGCTGCAAATGGCTCCAAAAGGCTCAACAACTTGCTGCAAAATGGCTCCAAAACCTCTCCAACACCTCCACACTGGTACCCAAACTTCATTAATTCAATCATACTTGAGTATGCAGGGGGCACAGGGGCCACTGGTTTCGTATTGCGAAAAATATTCGTAAACCGAGGGGGGCAAACCGGCATTTTGTTTCGTATTGCGAAAAAAATTCGTAAACCGAGTCAAATTTTCTTCAAATTTCGATTTCGTAAACCGAAATTTCGTATACCGAGTCGTGCGTAAACCGGGGCCTCACTGTATATATATATATATATATGTGTGTGTGTTTTATTTTGTAGAGAGTTAATTAAAAATGACATGTTTTCTATTCTACAAATTTACCCAAAAAAAGAGGGAATACAGTCCAAATGACCCTGAGAGTGAGGTCACATTATACAGAACTGGGGGCTGTGTTTCCATTGTTACAGAATCAATTCTTGCAAATAAAAGCATACCTCTTCTGACATGTGAGGTATAAGCCTTTTTTTAACCCAGATAGGAATGTATAATTAAGGACATGCACATGGTTTCGATTTTCACAGAAATGTTGATGAATGCTATAAAAAGAACAAAGCTTAAAAAACATTAAAGTTAAAACTCAAAAGTTCCAAAAAAAAGCACAGAGAGGAAAAAATGAACTCTTTAAATTATATATTAAAAAAAGAAATAAAAAATACTATATATATAAATAAATGAAGAAATTTAAACAACATGAAGAGAAACACATTTGCATTTGCTCCACAGTGCCAGGGATCTGGAAATTTGCCAGTATTTAATGAACACCATTATTTCAATTGCAGAAATAATCACTTTTTTATAGTGTCAGGTTTTCTGACCATGAACTTGGGTGTTCTAAAGACATAAGAATCTATTTAGTCTAGCTAGAGCAGGCACTGTTAAAGGAAAGAGATAGGAGGAATTTTATTTCTTACCCACAGTCTAACACCACCCGACATTCCCTGGCAGTTTTCCAATCTATTGCTTTCTATTTTTCCTGCAATTTTCTCAATCCTGTATCTCCTTCGCTGACACGTATATGTTGGACATATCTTTGAATTACTTGACAAAGAAAAAGGAAAACTTGCAATCAGATCATTATCTCTAACCCACAAGTCTGGTGGAAAAATATCTTTTTCCCAGGATCACATTTTATAGGAAGGGCTCAGTATGATTCATAATTCCTAAAAACAAAATAACGTAACAAGTGCTAGAATAACAAAACACACCTTTAATATGATAAGGGTTAGGAAATTTAAATCAACAATAAAATATATATTGACTTAATGTGCAAACTGAAAGGCAGTCAATTCAACTATTATATATTATACATTACATAAAAGTTGTACAATAGAAATTTATTCACAAATATGTATTGTGTTATTGTTAAACAGAAAGCATTGTTTAGCACATAAGAGTTCATGTTCTATAGATAATCTCATGTAAACATAGTTTAAAGTCCAGATGTGCTTTTTATCCTTCCTGAGTATCCGAATGCGGAAGTAGGTGGGTGCTTGTGCCGTTCTGATCTTTTCGTAGCCGTATTAATTCTAGTGAAGATCTCCATGCTAAGATCTCTGCAAATCCAAATCTTAGTGTGGAGATCTTTCACTAGAATCAATCCTGCTATTAAAATATTTGAACGGCACAAGCAGCCGCCTACTTCTGCATTCAGATTCTCACAAAGGATCTGAATGCACATTCCTAGTTTAAAGGGACTGTAAAGTCAAAATTAAAGGGACATAATAATCATATGCTAAATCACTTGAAACTGATGCAGTATAACTGTCAAAAGCTGACAGAAAAATATCACCTGAACATCTCTATGTAAAAAAGGAAGATATTTTACCTCACAATTTCCTCAGCTCAGCAGAGTAAGTTCTGTGTAAAAAGTTATACTCAACTGCTGCTCAGCTGCAGGCAAAAAAAAAAAAAATGAAGAAATGAACAGCAGCCAATCAGCATCAACAGTGCTGAGGTCATGAACTCTTTTACTGTGATCTCATGAGATTTGACTTAACTCTCATGAGATTTCATAGTAAACTTCCTTAAGCTAAATAGGGAAATAATATGAGAGTGCACAAGGCTCAATCCTTTAGCTGTTCTGGGACAGACATACTGATTTGCTGCTTAGAAGTCCATTACAATGGGATGTGGCTACTGAGAAACTTTTGAGTTAAAATATCTTTCTTTTTTACATAGAGATGTTCAGGTGATATTTTCTAGTCAGTTTTTACAGTTATGCTGCAGCACTTTCAAGTGTTTAAACATTTGGGTATTATGGCCCTTTAAGCTTTCCTGATTCTGATAGAGCACATCATTTTCAACAACTATCCAATGTACTTCCATTATCAAATTGTGCACAATCTTTTTATATTCACACTTTCTGAGGCACCAGCTCCTACTGAACATGTGCCAAAGTTCACAGTGTATACGAATATGCATTTTATGATTGGCTTACTGCTTTTTTTAAACTAAGGGTAAGTGCTATTACATTGTCATAATAAACAGAAAACAATGGGTCAAACTGTGCACGAAAAATAAGATATACAGTCCAGGGGTCTTCTTTAATAATGTCCTTGGGAAAAAAGAGGACGGGAACACAATAGTAAAGCCCTGAAAAATGTCCAATTCAAATGATAAATGGAGTTCTACTCACACATGCAAGAACTATGACTTAGCTCTAAGTTTAAAAGTCCATGTAAATATCCTTGTGCTGCAGGAGGACACACAGAACTCATATATTTTGTAAAATAAAAGTATTTATTATACACTTAGAATCACTCAGGTAAACAAGACTGCATATTAAAACAAGCTATACAGCATCTGCCAAACCTGCTAGGGATGTATGGGTCCAATTGTCCTATTATATCCGACGTACATTTCGGCAGGGAGCTTCTGGCTTTTTCAACCTATAAAAATTCTAATTATTTTATCCCACACTCATCTATGTAATTTTGTATCTCTACATAATATATTGACTATATGAATACAGTTTTACTATACAGTCAGTAACCTTTGTGCAGTGCTGTAAACCATTAGAAATATGTATATTTGTTTTAATCTTTCTTTTTATTAAAATGGGTAAAGTTGAATCCCTGAGCCATACAGTAAATGAAGATGGATATTAAGATTTAAATTACAGTAAGCCAGGTGCATATAAATATTTATCTAAACATCATTTAAAGATATAGCACCCATACCTATGGACAAACAATTAACCAAAAACAAAAAGATAAATCTTTTTACACATGTCTATAAATTGTTCATTGATAGGTATATCGATGATTATAAAATACAGGCAACTCTATCTTAATTCTGAAATTCTCCTTCCATTGTTCAACAAATTAGTGAACAAAGGAGTAAGGAATCTTGGTGATTATCTTTTAAAGGGACATGAACATTTGCCTTTCATGATTCAGGTAGAGCATACAATTTTAAACAATAATCCAGTTTACTTATGTTATGGGAGCAAGCTGAAGAATACAACAAATAACATAATAGAAGCTATTTGAAAAGTTATTTAAAATCACATGTTCTATATGAATCATGAAAGTTTAATTATGACTTTACTGTCCTTTTAACCTACCTAACAAAATAAAAAAGAATTAGAAAACCTAAAGCCGGAGGTCTGTTCTTCTTGGAAATAGTTATAAAACAACAAAGTTCCTCCAAGGCTCTTATATTTCATGGTACAAATTGGTCTAGTTCAGAAAAAATATTACTTTCATTTGGACATATTAAATTACTGATGATCTTTGTACAGGAGGATGCAGTAGGCTGCAGCCAGTTGTAATTAATAACTAAAACCTAGATTACAAGTTTTTCGCTATAGAGGGTGTGAAACGAATGCAACAAAAGTTGCGTTATTTCACCCTCCATAGCGCTGCCATTACAAGTTTTTAAAAAGCTTCCTTGTGCGCGCGATATGGTTGCGATGAGCTCCATACCGCATAAAATCCAAGGGCTGAGAATACGTGCTAGTGCACGCTTTCCCCATAGATATCAATGGGGAGAGCGTGTTAGAACAAAAACTAACACCTGAAGCGCGGAATGTCAAACGCCGTAACGCAACCCCACTGATGTCTATGGGGAAAAAAAGTTATGTTTAAACCTAACACCCTAACATAAACCCTACATCTAAACACCCCTAATCTGCCACCCCCGACATCGCAGACACCTACATAAACTTATTAACCCCTAATCAGCCGCTCCCGACATCACCGGCACCTAAATAAAGTTATTAACCCCTATTCCACCACTCCCCGACATCGCGGCCACTATAATAAAGTTATTAACCCCTATTTAACCGCACCCCAATATCGCCCATGCTATAATAAATATATTAACCCCTATTCCGCCGCTTTCTGACATAGCGGCCACTATAATAAAGTTATTAACCCCTATTCAACCGCACCCCAACATCGCCCATGCTATAATAAAGATATTAACCCCTATTCCACCGCTACCCAACATGTGGGGGATTTGCACAGCCAATAGGATTTTAGTAGCTCTCATCCTATTGGCTGTTTTGAATTTCAAAAATCAAATCAGTCAAAAGGAATGCAAGGGTAGCCATTTTGAAATGGCTCCCTTGCATTGAAGAATCAGTATATGGCGGCGACCATATGAAGAGGACGCTCCGTAGACCGCATGTCTTGAAGGATGGACCCGCTTTGTGCCGCTGGGATGAAGATAGAAGATGCCGTCTGGATGAAGATAGAAGATGCCGCCTGGATGGATGAAGACCTCGCCGCCTGGATGAAGACTTCTCGCTGTCTTGATGTCCAGACTTCAGAAACTTTAAGTAGATCATCGGGGGTTAGTGTTAGGTTTTTTTTTTTTACTTTTTTGGGTTGGGTTTTCTTTTTAGAATAGGGTTCATGCCTTTTTAAAAGAGCTAAATTCCCTTTTTAGGGCAATGAAAAAGAGCTGAATGCCCTTTTAAGGGCAATGCCCATACAAATGCCCTTTTCAGGGCAATGGGAAGTTTAGGTTTTTGTTAGAGTTAGGTTATTATTTTGGGGGGTTGGTTGGGTGGTGGGTTTTTCTGTTGGGGGGGTGTTTGTATTTTTTTCATGGAAAAGAGCTGATTTCTTTAGGGCAATGCCCTACAAAGGGCCCTTTTAAGGGCTATATGTAGTTTATTGTAGGCTAGGAATATTTTTGGGGGGGGGCTTTTTTATTTGGTGTAATTGTTTTTATTTTGGATAATTTCGTTTGTTATTTTTTGTAATTTAGTATTTTTTATTTTTTGTAATTGTAGATTTAATTTTTTTTGGTAGTGTTAGTTTTTTTGTGTAATTTAGTTTATTTAATTTGTAGTTATTTTAATTTTAGTATGCTAGTAATGTTAGTTTAATATATAGTTTAAACTTAGGCCTAGATTTGGAGTTTGGCGGTAGCCGTGAAAACCAGGCTCCTAACGCTGGTTTTAGGCTACCGCCGGTATTTGGAATCAGTCAAAAAAGGGTCTAACGCTCACTTTTCCCCCACATCGCCGCCACTCGATTACATTTTTTAACCCCTAATCTGCCGACCGCCACCTACGTTATCCTTATGTACCCTAATCTGCTGCCCCTAACACCGCCGACCCCTATATTATATTTATTAACCCCTAACCTGCCCCCCTCAACGTCGCCACCAGCTACCGACACTTATTAACCCCTAATCTGCTGTCCGCACGCCGCCGCCAGCTACATTATAGCTATGTACCCCTAATCTGCTGCCCCTAACACCGCCAACCCCTATATTATATTTATTAACCCCTAACCTGCCCCCCTCAACGTCGCCGCCAGCAACCTACACTTATTAACCCCTAATCTGCCGAGCGGATCTCACCGCTACTATAATAAAGTTATTAACCCCTAATCCGCCTCACTCCCGCCTCAATAACCCTATAATAAATAGTATTAACCCCTAATCTGCCCTCCCTAACATCGCCGACACCTAACTTCAATTATTAACCCCTAATTTGCCGACCGAATCTCGCCGCTATTCTAATAAATGGATTAACCCCTAAAGCTAAGTCTAACCCTAACACTAACACCCCCCTAAGTTAAATATAATTATAGGGGTTATATGGTATAGGGGTTAATAACTTTATTATTGTGGCGGTGATGTTGGGGAGCGGCAGAATAGGAGTTAATACATTTTATTTAGTGTTTGCGAAGCGGGATGGCGGCAGAATAGGGGTTAATAGGTAGTTTATTGGTGTTAGTGTACTTTGTAACACTTTACTTATAAGTTTTGAGTAACAGTTTTGTTGCGCAAAACTTATAACTACTGGTCTTAGATTGCGGAACGGATCGTGTTGGTCATTTTTTTGAGTGTGGGACTGATGTTGCGTTACAGGCTAAAGTGCTTGCGGTATAGCTATATCGACAAGATTCGGAATGGCTGTATTCCAGTTTTTAAGCAGAAATGGCCATTTTTTTCAGCAAACCGGAACGCAAAACTCGTAATCTAGGTGTAATTTAGTAACTGACATAAATATAAAAATCTTTCTGTGCTTCAGAGACACCATCTAAATTATAAGAAAAAGATCTACTTACGGAGCCATAGATATAATAGTGTATAGGGAAGACAATAGATGGAAAACATGATTCTAAACGCATACATGGTATTGCCACCAAACATGAAAGTGTGTACCTACTCCTCTGTAGTTCTCCAACAGAAAGGTGAAATAGTTGATAATAGTTGCAGCAATTTAAGTGATGCAAAGTAACAATGTATTCAAACATAATACTACCTAAACATGACAGACCTAGTATACTGCACAGCTAATCTCCATTTAAGGGGGGCATATGTCTCTTAAAAACCCAGATTGGGACACATTTAGAAAAGGAATGGCTTGTGCAACATACCATCTATACTATAATTGCGTTTGTAATGTTCGTCGGCGTCGGCAGTTGCGCATGCATCCTCAATGGAATGTTGGCAGCGCAAGGACAAAATAATTCACCTGGATGCTGCGAAGCTGCATCCAGGTGAATTCCGAAAATGACAGGGTGGTTTCACCACCCTCCCATTTTCAGGATCCACCGGGATGCAGCGAAGGCAAATGGAGCATTACAAAAGCAACACCTAATCACCCACTTTAAAGTATTTAAAAAAAAACAACAACAAAAACTCCTGCATCAAGCATTAAATTTTTTTTTTATCCGCCAGCATCAAGTATTGAAAAAAAAAATAACTGTAAAAGTGAAATTCTACTAGCTGATTTGAATAGCCAATACAATTTCACTTGCTCTCATCCTATTGGCTAATTTAAACAGTTAATAGGATTTGAGTAGCTTTTATCCTATTGGCTGATTTGAATTCCAATAGGAATTAAAGGGACGCCATCTTTAATCGCGTACCTTGAATTCACTATTCAGTGTACGGTGGAGATCGTACAAAGAGGATCCTCCGTGCTCCATGGCTCCGCGGTCGCCGGTCTTCAGTTCCAGAGTCGCCGGTCTTCAGCTCCGCGGTCTTCACCTCCGCTCCGTGCAGGATGTTCTTGGAAGAAGAAGAGGTTGCGCTTGGAAGAAGACTTCACCGCCTGGAACAGGACCTTCTCCGCCGGACTTCAGGAACTGTACCCAAATAAATGCCCTTTTCAGGGCAATGGGTAGTTTAGCTTTTTTAGTGTTAGGTTCTTTTATTTTGGGGGGTGTGGGGGTTTAATGTTAGTTGGGACTTTGTATATTTTTTTGTAAAAGAGCTGATTATCTTGGGCAATGTCCTGCAAAAAGCCCTTTTAAGGGCTACTGGTAGTTTATTATTAGAGTAGGGGGTGCTTTTATTTTGGGGGGTCTTTTTTATTTTCATAGGGATTAGGTTTAATTTTGTTAAATTTGGTAATATGTTGTTCTTACATCTGTAGTTTAAAAAATAATTAGACTGCCAGAGGGCAGGCTTATTGACTAGTATACAATAAACATATTCAAAATGAAGAAGTGTTGGGTGCTGATATCACCTATGCACCTGACCATAAAACCCAAGCTAATTGCCAATTTATAGATACTCCAGTCCGTTAATTCCACAGAAGCACTGAATAGAGATTATAAATGCCTAAAAGTAAACACCTATTAGATCAATTGTCTCAATATGAGAGGTGACATCTGGATAGACCTTCATCCTATCCTAATCAGTATCACAGTCCTTGGATATTCTGTTGAAAATGGGAATGGTGTTGGGATCAAAATTAAGTTCCAAAGGACAAAACCTTTCTATAGGGATGCTACCTCTGGTACCATCGATCTGTAAAATTTGCAATCCTATCACTAGGATGATATATGATTCAGCATGGATGAAATACTAGGAAAGGCTAAGCTCCAAGCAAGAATTGGTTGTTGTAATGCAACTATTGGTTTGTTGTTTTGTTTGTAATTTTTTTTTTTTGTCTTGCCAGATATATGAAGCAAATAACTTATAGAAGTGAATTTAGGATGATTTCAGAATAGCTTTAGAAAAACATTTAGATTAATAAGTACTTTTAGGCAAAGTATTCAGCTGCTGTACAACATGTCCAAACAAAATAATTGAAAAACTCTATCTACTTAAAAGGGTGGGCAATGAATTGAGGTCAAGAGAAAATCTAAGAAATTATTTTAGTTCAGTCATGAGATAAATGTTCTAAATGCTTCAGTGTGGAAAAGAATCATTGAGAAAAAAAAAAATACTACCACTTTATAGCACTTCCACTTTATAGTAGTCAAATTCTAATTTGGAATCTTCATCATAAAAGCTTCCATGTTACTTGTAATTAAGTTTATAGTAACTTAGATTCCCCTCCCAAAAAAACCAGAGATATCAAAAGTGCCAGCAAAGATATAGTAGCGTCAGTGGGATTAATACCAAGATTATGCAAAAATAATTCAACTTTTTTGCAGGGTGCCATTTAATCTAGTTTAATTTCTTGGTCCTGTCTAATAGCAACTGACGATTCTTTCATGAGGTGAGACCCCTGTCTAGTTCCGTTAGAGATATTCAGAGAACAAAAAAACTGTCCCTGCACTTCAACATGGGGCTGGGAATAGATGGCTCTTACTGCCCAACTAAAAGTAGAAAGGCAATAGAAAACATAAAATACAGCCTGAATATACTCAGACTGAGCTCTGTTGAATACCATCAGCATCCAGTGACAGGCGAAGGTATGGAAGCTAATTCTGGAAAAAATGTCAAGGAGACAGATCTAGTATTAACATATCCTTGTCTCTTAAGAATGAAACCAACCTGGTCAGGCTGAAAGAGTGACAGCAGAATTGGAGCTAGTCATTGTGTCAAAATATAGCAAAATGCTTAAGATCAATCTTTATTAAAGGAATTGAAACAGTTCTTGTTTTGTGTAAAATATGTTTATTGTTACACACTTCCTAGAGAATTCAAAAAACAAAATGTATAAACTAGGTTTTTTAAATGCTTTAAAGTGCCTATGCCCCCTATCTAATATGTAAAATTTGCAGGTTATAGAAGCTTTTGTGGTTGTCTCTGGGACAAGCACAATTGTATACAAAGAGTTGTTTGTCTTGTCAAATCCTTGCCAAGTTTGTGTATTATTATTATGGAGGCTTCCTAAAATTGTTTGAGATACAAGGCTCCAAAAAAAGCTAATGAAATTATAGAGTTGAGTTGAGAATTTAACTTTTTAAACATGACTTCACCAAAACCAGGTGCCTTATAGGGTTTGAAAGCATTAATAGTTCATCATCTATAAATGGAGCCCTGATCCATGTGAGTCTGTCCTCCAGAACCTGCAGAAGATCAAGCTTTTTCCTAAATTCCTAAATATCTTTAATGCATATAGAGACACATATATTATTGTCCTCAATAATAGCAAGGAAAGGCTTCATCTATTTTGTTTGGGGAACATGCTATCACATACCTGTGATGTAAACATGAGATCCTAGCAAGTTCAGTTAAATGGCACAGCTTGATGGCAATAAGTTTGTCAGCCTTGTGACCTCTTTGACAATATGTTTGCTTTATCCAGAGATTGCATATTTCTCTTGAGTTTATCTAGCTTCGAAGTTGGCAAACTTTTACTCTAAACATACATAAGGTAAATATTTAGACTTTGTGGGTCAAGAGACAAAATTAAGGATTTTATGTACATACCTCTATAGAAGGAGAAAATACATTTTCATTTTTTTTTATGAAATTCAAAGAATGACAAACAAATGAGCTTACTTTGGTTGCATACATTCTTCTGTGGTGAAACTGCATTTTACATTTTCTATTTTTCTCACTGTTGCTTTTCTATGAGTTAAGACATTTGGGCTCCATTAAGAAGCTGTGAATGCAGCTTTGGAATGTTGCTTCTTAACCTATACTCCAGGTCTTAATGGGCATTTTTTTAATCCCCCCCAGACTTGTTCAACTGGGGTAATTCACAGACCAAGCAGCAGCTTGTGCAATGATGATTGCAGGCAGTGTATTGCTGCCCGCTAGCCATGATGCCAGGAAAACAGGTTCGTAGATGTCCTCCCTTGTCCACCGCCATTTGGCAAATGGACCATATTAATAAATTAATAAAGTTGTTGTTTTTTTACGTTACTCAAATCTGCCATTGTAGCAAGAAAGCTAATCTTTATCATTGAAGACTAAAAAATGATGTATCTTTTTTGCTAAATCAAGGGTAGAAAGAAACTATTTAAGAAAGTGCCAAATGAGTTTGACTGATGTATGTCTTAAACCCTCAACTTTATAATAAGGGCGTCATGGTCAAACTAAGTGCAAAACCCAAGTTTGAATAAAGAAAAATAAAGTCAAGACTTATAACAAAGCAAAAAACCAGTCCAGACTTAGCAAACATGTAGTCTAGAATGGAATATACAATATAAGGTTTGAAAAAGAGCATAAAATACTTTGGGGCCGAATTATCATTGTCTGGCAAACATGATACGCTGTAGTGTATCATGTCCGCCAGACAACACTGAATGCCGACAGCATACGCTGTCCACATTTAACATTGCACAAGAAGTTCTGGTTAACTGCTTGTGCAATGCCGCCCCCTGCAGATTCGCGGCCAATCGGCCGCTAGCAGGGGGTGTCAATCAGCCGATAGTATAGTATTGGGCGGATTGATGTCCACAACCTCAGAGCAGGCGGACCAGTTAAGGAGCAGCGGTCTTAAGACTGCTGCTTTTTAACAGCTGTTTCTGGCATGCCTGAAGACTCGCACGGAAACAGGGCACCAGGGGCCGTTCAGCCCCTTTGAATGAAAAGGGGGGAAAAAACATCAGTGTGGAACAGCCCCATGACAAAGACATCTATTCAAAAGGTATATAGCTAGCAATTATAAGCCAACCAAAAAAACTATCAGTTGAATTACCTTCTTCATTTGTAGCCAAGTGGTCAATGTGGACTCAAGCACCTGGGAAATGAAATAATATAATATACTACAAGACATGCACAAGTCATATACTGAAATGTATAACTGTTTTATCTTTTTTTAATATTAATATTGTTAAATCAAGCTTATAAAAGTGCAAGGTCATTGAAATAGGAACATCATAATTGATGCAAAATATGCAAAAAACATAATTTATGTAAGAACTTACCTGATAAATTCATTTCTTTCATATTGGCAAGAGTCCATGAGCTAGTGACATATGGGATATACAATCCTACCAGGAGGGGCAAAGTTTCCCAAACCTCAAAATGCCTATAAATACACCCCTCACCACACCATGCCTATAAATACACCCCTCACCACACCCACAATTCAGTTTAATGAATAGCCAAGCAGTGGGGTGATAAAGAAAGGAGTAGAAAGCATCAACAAAGGAAATTTGGAAATAATTGTGCTTTATACAGAAAATCATAACCACCATAAAAAGGGTGGGCCTCATGGACTCTTGCCAATATGAAAGAAATTAATTTATCAGGTAAGTTCTTACATAAATTATGTTTTCTTTCATGTAATTGGCAAGAGTCCATGAGCTAGTGACGTATGGTATAGCAATACCCAAGATGTGGATCTTCCACTCAAGAGTCACTAGAGAAGGAGGGAATAAAAATAAAAACAGCCATATTCCGCTGAAAAAATTAATCCACAACCCAAAAAAATAAGTTTATTTTCATTTTGAAAGAAAAAACTTAAACCAAAAGAAGAAGAATCAAACTGAAACAGCTGCCTGAAGAACTTTTCTACCAAAAACTGCTTCCGAAGAAGCAAATACATCAAATGGTAGAATTTAGTAAATGTATGCAAAGATGACCAAGTTGCCGCTTTGCAAATCTGATCAACTGAAGCTTCATTCTTAAAAGCCCATGAAGTGGAGACTGATCTAGTAGAATGAGCTGTATTTCTCTGAGGCAGGGATTTACACGACTCCAAATAAGCGTGATGAATCAAAAGCTTTAACCAAGATGCCAAAGAAATGGCAGAAGCCTTCTGACCTTTCCTAGAACCAGAAAAGATAACAAATAGACTAGAAGTCTTCGTGAAAACTTTAGTAGCTTCAACATAATATTTCAAAGCTCCTACCACATCCAAAGAATGTAAGGATCTCTCCAAAGAATTCTTAGGATTAGGACATAAGGAAGGAACAACAATTTCTCTACTAATGTTGTTAGAATTCACAACTTTAGGTAAAAATTGAAAAGAAGTCTGCAACACTGCCTTATCCTGATGAAAAATCAGAAAAGGAGACTCACAAGAAAGAGCAGATAACTCAGAAACACTTCTAGCAGAAGAGATGGCCAAAAGAAATAACACTTTCC
This sequence comes from Bombina bombina, assembly GCF_027579735.1. Classification (NCBI taxonomy): domain Eukaryota; kingdom Metazoa; phylum Chordata; class Amphibia; order Anura; family Bombinatoridae; genus Bombina; species Bombina bombina. Next base: position 145,986,942 of record NC_069503.1, on the reverse strand, counting down.
AAGAAAGTAGTTTAATGTCCAAAGAATGCATAGGTTCAAAAGGAGGAGCCTGTAAAGCCTTCAGAACCAAATTAAGACTCCAAGGAGGAGAAATTGACTTAATGACAGGTTTAATACGAATTATAGCCTGTACAAAACAGTGTATATCAGGAAGTATAGCAATCTTTCTGTGAAATAAAACAGAAAGAGCGGAGATTTGTCCTTTCAAGGAACTTGCAGACAAACCCTTATCCAAACCATCCTGAAGAAACTGTAAAATTCTAGGAATTCTAAAAGAATGCCAGGATAATTTATGAGAAGAACACCATGAAATGTAAGTCTTCCAAACTCTATAATAAATCTTTCTAGAAACAGATTTACGAGCTTGTAACCTCTATGACTTAGAACTAAGCGTTCAATTTCCATACCTTCAAATTTAATGATTTGAGATCCTGATGGAAAAACGGACCTTGAGATAGTAGGTCCGGCCGTAACGGAAGTGGCCAAGGCAGGCAACTGGACATCCGAACCAGATCCGCATACCAAAACCTGTGTGGCCATGCTGGAGCCACCAGCAACACAAAAGACTGTTCCATGATGATTTTGGAGATCACTCTTGGAAGGAGAACTAGAGGCTGGAAGATGTAAGCAGGATGATAACAACAAGGAAGTGTCAACGCATCCACTGCTTCCGCCTGAACATCACTAGACCTGGATAGATATCTAGGAAGTTTCTTGTTTAGATGAGAGGCCATGAGATTTATCTCTGGAAGACCCCACATCTGAACAATCTGAGAAAACACATCTGGATAGAGAGACCACTCCCCTGGATGTAAAGTCTGGCGGCTGAGATAATCCGCCTCCCAATTGTCTACACCTGAAATATGCACTGCAGAGATTAGACAGGAGCTGGATTCCACCCAAGCAAGTATCCGAGATACTTCTTCATAGCTTGGGGACTGTGAGTCCCACCCTGATGATTGACATAAGCCACAGTTGTGATATTGTCTGTCTGAAAACAAATGAACGGTTCTCTCTTTAGCAGAGGCCAGAACTGAACAGCCCTGAGAATTGCACAGAGTTCTAAAATATTTATTGGTAATCTCACCTCTTGAGATTTCCAAACCCCTTGTGCTGTCAGAGATCCCCAAACAGCTCCCCATACTGAAAGACTCTCATCTGTTGAGATCACAGTCCAGGTTGGGCGAACAAAAGAAGCCCCTTGAACCAAACAATGGTGATCTATCCACCATGTCAGAGAGTGTTGTACATTGGGATTCAAGGATATTAATTGTGATATCTTTGTATAACCCCTGCACCATTGATTCAGCATACAAAGCTGTAGAGGTCTTATGTGAAAACAAGCAAAGGGGATCGCGCCTGAAGCTGCAGTCATGAGACCTAAAACTTCCATGCACATAGCCACTGAAGGGAATGACTGAAACTGAAGGTGCCGGCATGCTGCGACCAATTTTAAACGTCTCTTGTCTGTTAGAGACAGGGTCATGGACACTGAATCTATCTGGAAGCCTAAAAAGGTGACCCTTGTCTGAGGAATCAAGAAACTTTTTGGTAAATAGATCCTCCATCCATGTTTCCGAAGAAACAACACTAGTTGATTCATGTGAGATTCTGCAGAACGTAAAGACTGAGCTAGTACCAAGATATCATCCAAATAAGGAAACACCGCAATACCCTGTTCTCTGATTACAGATAGTAGGGAACCCAGAACCTTTGGAAGAGCAACAAATTGGTAATGCTTGTCTAGAAAAGAGAATCTCAGAAACTGATAGTGTTCTGGATGAATCGGAATATGAAGGTATGCATCCTGCAAGTCTATTGTGGACATATAATGTCCTCGCTGAACAAAAGGCAGAATAGTCCTTATAGTCATTATCTTGAAAGTTGGTACTCTTATATAACTATTCAAAATTTTTAGATCCAGAACTGGTCTGAATAAATTTTCTTTCTTTGGTACAATGAATAGGTTTGAATAAAACCCCAGACCTTGTTCCTGAGGAAGAACTGGCATGATTACCCCTGAAGACTCCAGGTCTGAAACACACTTCAGAAAAGCCTGAGCTTTTACTGGATTTACAGGGATGCGTGAGAGAAAAAATCTTCTCACAGGAGGTCTTATTCTGAATCGTATTCGATACCCTTGAGAGACAATGCTCTGAATCCAATGATTTTGGACAGATCTTATCCAAAAATCCTTGAAAAACCTTAATCTGCCCCTACCAGCTGAGCTGGAATGAGGGCCGCAACTTCATGCGGACTTAGGGGCTGACTTTGGTTTCCTAAATGGCTTGGATTTATTCTAATTTGAGGAAGGCTTCCAATTGGAAGCAGATTCCTTTCGGGGAGGATTGAGTTTTTGTTCCTTATTCTGACGAAAGGAACAAAAACGGTTAGAAGCCTTAGATTTACCCTTAGGTTTTTTATCCTGAGGCAAAAAAACTCCTTTTCCCCCAGTGATAGTTGAAATAATAGAATCCAACTGAGAACCAAATAAATTATTACCTTGGAAAGAAAGAGATAATAATCTAGATTTAGATGTCACATCAGCATTCCAAGACTTAAGCCATAAAGCTCTTCTAACTAATGGATCTAACATCAATTTCAAAAATGGCATCACAAAAAAAAGATTAGCATGTTGCAGTAAGCGAACAACACTAGATATGTCAGAATCCAATTCATGTTGCGCTAAATTTTCCAACCAGAAAGATGATGCAGCCGCAACATCAGCCAAAGAAATAGCAGGTCTGAGAAGATGACCTGAATATAAATAGGCCTTTCTTAGATAAGATTCAAGCTTCCTATCTAAAGGATCCTTAAAGGAAGTGCTATCTTCCATAGGAATAGTGGTACGTTTAGCAAGAGTAGAAATAGCCCCATTAACTTTGGGGATTTTTTCCCAAAACTCTATAGATTTTTATTTTTGCGTCATAAACGTATTTTTTCGCGCCAAAAATTTCTTGTGCCAAGAATGACGCAATAAAGTTTAGCATTTGACGCACCCGCGGGCCTAATACCCACAATTTTAAGAAGTAGTCAATTGAAAAAAGACTAAACCCCAGGTAAGAAATACATTTCTTAAAAATGTTTACATTCCCCAAATATGAAACTGACAGTCTGCAGAAGGAAATACATGAACCTGACTCATGGCAAATATAAGTACAATACATATATTTAGAACTTTATATAAATGCATAAAGTGCCAAACCATAGCTGAGAGTGTCTTAAGTAATGAAAACATACTTACCAAAAGACACCCATCCACATATAGCAGATAGCCAAACCAGTACTAAAACAGTTATTAGTAGAGGTGATGGTAAATTGAGAGTATATCGTCGATCTGAAAAGGGAGGTAGGAGATGAATCTCTACGACCGATAACAGAGAACCTATGAAATAGACCCCGTTAGGGAAATCATCGAATTCAATAAGTGATACTCCCTTCACGTCCCTCTGACATTCGCTGTACTCTGAGAGGAATCGGGCTTCAACAATACCGAGAAGCGCTTATCAACGTAGAAATCTTAGCACAACCTTACTTCACCACCTCCATAGGAGGCAAAGTTTGTAAAACTGAATTGTGGGTGTGGTGAGGGGTGTATTTATAGGCATTTTGAGGTTTGGGAAACTTTGCCCCTCCTGGTAGGATTGTATATCCCATATGTCACTAGCTCATGGACTCTTGCCAATTACATGAAAGAAAGATACTTGAAATTTGTGTTGTGCATTGGAAAACAGCTGCAAAAGGTCCTTTAATGCAACAAAGTTTTGCATTTTGTTTTGGATTAAAGTGCTATTGAATTTAAAAATACCCATGAAAATCAGGTTGCTCAGCTGGTTTGGGATAAAGACAAAATATAATAATAACATAATATATGTAAGAACTAACCTGATAAATTAATTTCTTTCATAATGGCAAGAGTCCATGAGCTAGTGATGTATGGGTAATACAATCCTACCAGTAGGGGGCAAAGTTTCCCAAACCTCAAAATGCCTATAAATACCCCCCTCACCACACCCACAATTCAGTTTAACGAATAGACAAGTAGTGGGGTGATAGAAAAAGGAGTAGAAAGCATAAAAAAGGAACTGGAAATATAATTGTGCTTTATACAAACAATCATAACCACCATAAAAAGGGTGGGTCTCGTGGACTCTTGCCAATATAAAATAAATTAATTTATCAGGTAAGTTCTTACATAAATTATGTTTTCTTTTATGTAATTGGCAAGAGTCCATGAGCTAGTGACGTATGGGATAGCAATACCCAAGATGTGGAACTCCACGCAATAGTCACTAGAGAGGGAGGGATAAAATAAAAATAGCCATTTTCTGCTGAAAAATTAAATCCACAACCAAAAGAATAAGTTTTTCACATAATTGAAAAGAAAGAACTTATAACATAAGCAGAGGAATCAAACTGAAACAGCTGCCTGAAGAACTTTTCTACCAAAAACTGCTTCCGAAGAGGCAAATACATCAAAACGGTAGAATTTAGTAAATCTATGCAAAGTAGACCAGGATGCTGCTTTGCAAATCTGATCAACTGAAGCTTCATTCTTAAAGGCCCCTGAAGTGGAGACTGATATAGTAGAATGAGCTGTGATTCTCTGAGGTGGGGCCTGACCCGACTCCAAATAAGCATAATGAATCAAAAGCTTTAACCAAGATGCCAAGGAAATGGCTGAAGCTTTTCTGACTTTTCCTAAAACCAGAAAAGACTAAAAGTCTTCCTGAAATCTTTTAGTAGCTTCAACATAATATTTCAAAGCTCTTACAAGATCCAGAGAATGTAAGGATCTCTCCAAATAATTCTTAGGATTAGGAAACAAAGAGGGAACAACAATTTCCATATTAATGATGTCTGCAAAACTGCCTCATCCTGATGGAAAATCAGAAAAGGAGACTCACAAGAAAGAGCAGATAATTTGGAAACTCTTCTAGCAGAAGAGATGTCCAAAAGGAACAACACTTTCCAAGAAAGTAGTTTAATAACCAAAGAATACATAGGCTCAAAAGGAGGAATCTGTAAGGCCCTCAAAACCAAATTAAAACTCCAAGGAGGAGAAATTGATTTAATGACAGGCTTGATACAGATCAAAAACCTGTACAAAACAGTGAATATCAGGAAGTTTAGCAATCTTTCTGTAAAATAAGAACAGAAAGAGCAGAGATTTGTCCCTTCAAGGAACTTGCAGACAAACCTTTATCCAAACTATCCTGAAGAAACTGTGAAATTCCATGAATTCTAAAAGAATGCCAGGAGAATTTATTAAAAGAACACTATAAAATATAAGTCTTCCAAACTCGATAATAAATCTTTCCTAGAAACAGATTTACGAGCCTGTAACATAGTATCAATTACTGAATCAGAGAAACCTCAATGACTAAGCCTTCAATTTCCATACCTTCAAATTAAATGATTTGAGATCCTGATGGAAAAACGGCCCTTGAGACAGAAGGTCTGGTCTTAAAGGAAATGGCCAAGGTAGGCAACTGAACATCCAGTCAAGATCCGCATACCAGAACCTGTAAGGCCATTCTGGTGCTACCAGAAACACAAACGAATGTTCCATGATGATCTTGGAGATCACTCTTGGAAGAACTAGAGGCGGGAAGATATAAGCAGGTTGGTAAAACCAAGGAACTGCTAACGCATCCACCGACTCCACCTGAGAATCCCTGGACCTGGATAGGTACCTGGGAAGTCTCTTGTTGAGATGAAAAAACACATCTGGATGGAATGACCACTCCCAAGGATGTAAAGTCTAACGGCTGAGATAATCCACTTCCCAATTGTCTACACCTGGGATATTTACCACAGGAATTAGACAAGAGCTGGATTCAGCCCAAGAAAGTATCCACAATACTTCTTTCATAGCTAGGGGACTGTGAGTCCCACCCTGATGATTGACATATGCCACAGTTGTGATATTGTCTGTCTGAAAACAAATGAACGGTTCTCTCTCCAACAGAGACCAAACCTGAAGAGATCTGAAAATAGCACAGAGTTCTAAAATATTGATTGGTAATCTTGCCTCTTGAGATTTCCAAACCCCTTGTGCTTTCAGAGATCCCCAGACAGCTCCCCAACCTGAAAGACTTGCATCTGTTGTGAATACAGTCCAGGTTGGACTAACAAAGGAGGCCCCTTGAACTATACAATGGTGATCTAACCACCAAGTCAGAGAGAGTTGAACATTGGGATTTAAGGATATTAATTATGAGATCTTTATATAATCCCTGCACCATTGAATCAGCATACAAAGCTGGAGAGGTCTCATATAAAGATGAGCAAAGGAGATTGCGTCCGATGCTGCAATCATGAGACCTAAAACTTCCATGCACATAGCTACTGAAGGGAATAATTGAGACTGAAGGTTCCGACAAGCTGAAACCAATTTAATATTTGTCTCTTGTCTGTTAGATACAGAGTCATAGACACTGAATCTATCTGGAAACCTAAAAAGGTGACCCTTGTCTGAGGAATAAAGGAACTTTTTGGTAAATTGATCCTTCAACCATGTCTTTGAAGAAACAACACTAGTTGATTTGTGTGAGATTCAATATTTTCAGATCCAAAACTGTCCTGAATGAATTCTTTCTTTGGGACAATGAATAGATTTGAATAAGACCCCAAACCCTGTTCCTGAACGGAACTGGTATGATTACCCCTGAAAGCTCTAGATCTGAAACACACTTCAGAAAAACCTGAACCTTCACTGGATTTGCTGGGACACGTGAGAGAAAGAATGTTCTCACAGGAGGTCTTACTCTGAATCCATTGAGACAAAACTCTGAATCCATTGATTTTGGACAAAATCTGTCCAAATGTTTTGGAAAAAAGTTTAATCTGCCCCCTCCAGCTGAGCTGGAATGAGGCCTGCACCTTCATGCAGACTTGGGGACTGGCTTTGGTTTCTTAAACGGCTTGAATTTATTCCATCTTGAAGAAGGTTTCCAATTGGAACCAGATTCTTTGGGGGAAAGATTAGCTTCCTGTTCCGTATTCTGTCGAAAAGAATGAAAAACTATTAAGAAGCTTTAGATTTACCCTTAGATATTTATCTTGAGGTAAAAAAAACTCCCTTCCCCCCAGTGACAGTTGAAATAATTGAATCCAACTGAGAACCAAATAAATTGTTACCTTGGAAAGAAAGAGATAGTAATCTAGACTTAGATACCATGTCATCATTCCAATATTTAAGCCACAAAGCTCTTCTAGCTAAGATAGCTAAAGACATATATTTAACATCAATTTTGATGATATCAAAAATAACATCACAGATAAAATGATTAGCATGTTGAAGCAAGCAAACAATGCTAGACAAATCAGGATCTGTTACCTGTAGCGTTAAACTTTCCAACCAAAAAGTTGATGCAGCTGCAACATCAGCCATAGAAATGGCGAGCCAGAATATAAATAAGCTTTCCTTAGATAAGATTCAAGTTTCCTATCTAAAGGGTCCTTAAAGGAAGTACTATCTTCCATAGGGATAGTAGTACGTTTGGCAAGAGTAGAGATAGCCCCATCAACTTTGTTTTTTTTTTTTCCCAAAACTCCAATCTAATTGCTGGCAATGGATACAACTGTTTAAACCTAGCAGAAGGAATAAAAGAAGTAAGTACCAAGCCTATTCCATTCCTTAGAAATCATAACAGAAATAGCATCAGGAACTGGAAAAACCTCTGGAGTAACCACAGGAGGTTTATAAACAGAATTTAAACTTTTACTAGTTTTAATATCAAGAGGACTAATTTCCTCAATATCCAAAGTAATCAACACCTCTTTTAACAAGGAACGAATATACTCCATCTTAAAGGGACATAATATTCATATGCTAAATCACTTGAAACTGATGCCGTATAACTGTAAAATTTCCTTATATGGAAATTTCAGGAAGGAGAAAAAAATGCAAACAGCATAGCCCTCTGAGCATAGAAAAAGGCAAGAGGCATATAGGAAGTGGGGTTTAAATAATTAAATTATTTGGCGCCAAGTTTGACACGCAATGCAAAATGAATTTTTTTGGTGCTAACAACATCCGGAAATGACGCATTGGCAGACGCAACCTTGTGCAAGGTACATGGCATCAACTAAGACACCAGAAATGGCGAATTTGCGTCATCGAACGTACCTTCGGGCAAAAAAAAATCTCGCTCCAAGAATGACGCAATAAATATTAACATTTTGCGGCCTCGCAAGCCTAATTTTGCCCACAAAAATGAAAGAAAACAGTCAATTTTGAAGAAAAGACTATACCCCAGGTAAGAAAAAATTACTTCCTAAATATGTTTTTCCCAATTTGAAACTGATACGGCTAGATTTGGAGTTTTGTCGGTAACGACCCGAAAAGCTAACGCCGGATTTTTTATGGCCGCACCATAAAAATAACTCTGGTATTGAGAGTCCACATAAAGGCTGCGTTAGGCTCCAAAAAAGGAGCGTAGAGCATATTTAACGCAGCTTCAACTCTCGATACCAGAGTTGCTTACGCAAGTGGCCAGCCTCAAAAACGTGCTCGTGCACGATTCCCCCATAGAAAACAATGGTGCTGTTTGAGCTGAAAAAAAACCTAACACCTGCAAAAAAGCCGCGTTCAGCACCTAACGCAGCCCCATTGTTTGCTATGCGGAAACACTTCCTACGTCTGCACCTAACACTCTAACATGTACCCCGAGTCTAAACACCCCTAACCTTACACTTATTAACCCCTAATCTGCCGCCCCCGCTATCTCTGACCCCTGCATATTATTATTAACCCCTAATCTGCCGCTCCGTAAACCGCCGCTACTTACATTATCCCTATGTACCCCTAATCTGCTGCCCTAACATCGCCGACCCCTATATTATATTTATTAACCCCTAATCTGCCCCCCACAACGTCGCCTCCACCTGCCTACACTTATTAACCCCTAATCTGCTGAGCGGACCTGAGCGCTACTATAATAAAGTTATTAACCCCTAATCCGCCTCACTAACCCTATAATAAATAGTATTAACCCCTAATCTGCCCTCCCTAACATCGCCGACACCTAACTTCAATTATTAACCCCTAATCTGCCGACTGGAGCTCACCGCTATTCTAATAAATGTATTAACCCCTAAAGCTAAGTCTAACCCTAACACCCCCTAAGTTAAATATATTCCATCAGCCAATCAGAATATTCCTACCTTAATTCCGATTGGCTGATAGAATCCTATCAGCCAATCGGAATTCGAGGGACGCCATCTTGGATGACGTCCCTTAAAGGAACCGTCATTCTTCAGTTGGACGTCGCCGGAAGAAGATGGGTCCGCGGTGGAGGTCTTCAGGATGGAGCCGGTCGTCATCGGATGAAGATAGAAGATGCCGCTTGGATCAAGATGGTTGCCGGTCCGGATCGCCTCTTCTTCCCGGATAGGATGAAGACTTTGGAGCCTCTTCTGGACCTCTTCAGCCACCGGATGATGGATCGCCAGCCCCCACTTGGGTTGGATGAAGATTTTGGAGCCAGGACGGATCGGTGATACCTGGTGAGGTGAAGACAAGGTAGGATGATCTTCAGGGGCTTAGTGTTAGGTTTATTTAAGGGGGGTTTGGGTTAGATTAGGGGTATGTGGGTGGTGGGTTGTAATGTTGGGGGGGGGTATTGTATGTTTTTTTTTACAGGCAAAAGAGCTGAACTTCTTGGGGCATGCCCCGCAAAGGGCCCTGTTCAGGGCTGGTAAGGTAAAAGAGCTTTGAACTTTAGTAATTTAGAATAGGGTAGGGCATTTTTTATTTTGGGGGTCTTTGTTATTTTATTAGGGGGCTTAGAGTAGGTGTAATTAGTTTAAAATTGTTGTAATATTTTTCTTATGTTTGTAAATATTTTTTTATTTTTTGTAACTTAGTTCTTTTTTATTTTTTGTACTTTAGTTAGTTTATTTCATTGTAGTTATTTGTAGATATTGTATTTAATTAATGTATTGATAGTGTAGTGTTAGGTTTAATAGTAGGTAATTATAGGTATTTTATTTAATTAATTTAATGATAGTATAGTGTTAGGTTTAATTGTAACTTAGGTTAGGATTTATTTTACAGGTAATGTTGTAATTATTTTAACTAGGTAACTATTAAATAGTTCTTAACTATTTAATAGCTATTGTACCTGGTTAAAATAATTACAAAGTTGCCTGTAAAATAAATATTAATCCTAAAATAGCTACAATGTAATTATAATTTATATTGTAGCTATATTAGGATTTATTTTACAGGTAAGTATTTAGCTTTAAATAGGAATAATTTATTTAATAAGAGTTAATTAATTTCGTTAGATTAAAATTATATTTAACTTAGGGGGGTGTTAGTGTTAGGGTTAGACTTAGCTTTAGGGGTTAATACATTTATTAGAATAGCGGTGAGCTCCGGTCGGCAGATTAGGGGTTAATAATTGAAGTTAGGTGTCGGCGATGTTAGGGAGGGCAGATTAGGGGTTAGTACTATTTATTATAGGGTTAGTGAGGCGAATTAGGAGTTAATAACTTTATTATAGTAGCGGTGCGGTCCGCTTGGCAGATTAGGGGTTAATAAGTGTAGGCAGGTGGAGGCGACGTTGAGGGGGGCAGATTAGGGGTTAATAAATATAATATAGGGGTCGGCGGTGTTAGAGGCAGCAGATTAGGGGTACATAAGGATAACGTAGGTGGCGGCGCTTTGCGGTTGGCAGATTAGGGGTTAATAAGTGTAGGTAGCTGGCTGCGACGTTGTGGGGGGCAGATTAGGGGTTAATAAATATAATATAGGGGACATAAGGGGATCTGCGGTATGGAAAAGTCGCGGCTGAAAAGTGAGCGTTAGACCCTTTTTTGAGTGACTCCAAATAGCGGAGGTAGCCTAAAACCAGCGTTAGGAGCCTCTAACGCTGGTTTTCAAGGCTAACGCCAAACTCTAAATCTAGGCCATAGTCTGCAAAAGGAAATATACATAAACCTGACTCATGGCAAATATAAATACAATACATATATTTAGAACTTTACATTAATACATAAAGTGCCAAACCATCGATCTGAAAAGGGAGGTAGGAGATGAATCTCTACGACCGATAACACAGAACCTATTAAAAGATTTCCAGTGAGGAAAACCATAGAATTCAATAGGTGATACTCCCTTCACATCCCTCTGACATTCACTGTACTCTGAGAGGAATCAGGCTTCAAAAAGGCTGAGAAGCACATATCACAGAAGTAAATCAAGCACAAACTTATTTCACCACCTCCATAGGAGGCAAAGTTTGTAAAACTGAATTGTGGGTGTGGTGAGGGGTGTATTTATAGGCATTTTGAGGTTTGGGAAACTTTGCCCCTCCTGGTAGGATTGTATATCCCATACGTCACTAGCTCATGGACGCTTGCCAATTACATGAAAGAAATGTACTTTAATTACTTTACCTGCAAATTTATACTGCAGTGCCTCACCATTAACCCTTTCTTTTAAGTTTCCGAATTATACAGCTCTAACACCCCCCACACAATTCCTTTTATGGCTGCACATATATCCACCATTGATATGGTAGAATGCAAGACTTTAACAGTTATTATCTGGAACATGCCTAGAACCAAATAAGATGCTGTGAACTCAGTTAAAATACAATGCCTGTGTTTCTGATATTAAACACTGATAAGGGGGGGGGGGGGGTCGGTCTACTACAGAAAGCACAGCTATGTAAGTCATTTTGCTTATTTAAAAAAAATATATATTTTAAAATACTTTTTAAATATTTTTTTTCATGCAAACTATTTTTACTTAATTTGCCATTTTAGAATATGCACATATCTCAACATGTTTTATGGCACTTTAATTCTAATACCTGTACAGTGTTTGCATATTAGATTTATTTTAATTAACATAAAAAATAAAGGTCTAGATTATGAGTGGAGCGCTATCGTAGCAATTATGATGATGCTGAGAAGTAATAGGGGGCGCCCTTAATATGTGAGCTCGTAGCTTCTTTTTATTATCTTTACTAAGCCTGATGGAACAGCCACCGGTTGGCTGAGAAACGCATTGCTATTTTAACCTTTTAAATAATGTAAGTTTTATTACTTACCACTTGCTGCCTGCTTGTCATCTACTCTCTACACCTCCAATCTGCTATTGGACTATTGAGAGTGCCTGAATTGCCGGTGATTAAGTCTACTGGGTGACTATATTGATCCTAGCTTGACTTTGTAGCACCAAGGGAGGTGCTCCACCAAATGTGAGTGCATTTGTGAGTGCATTTCATATATTTCACTATTCATTTGTATCAGCAATATTAGGCCATATAGGCACCCTCTTGTGCTTTGTATTGTCCTCTACAGACCACCACACATCCACCGGAGGTCAGTCTTCTGGGTGACTGCTTTTGACTGCTTTTGACCCCAGATCGTTCGATCTACACTACTAGGGGTCTTATCTCATGTGAGTGCATCCATCACACTTTATATCTCAAAAATTGTTTCCAACAATATTGGGCCATGTGACCCTTCTGTCCTCTTCTATTTGCTATTGTAGCATGAGGAGCAATCTCAGTGTTCTTTACGCTGAAATCCATATTTCAAGTAGCGCTCTGTTCAAATGACAGCAAATCTGTTTGCACAAACTTGCAGTAATTTATGCTCCCAATATTTTCTATGGACAGAGTTGAGAGGTAATGTACACTCTTATTACAAGAAAGCAATCGCATTTACCACTCAAACTTTTTACGCAACCTTAAAGGTTGCGTAAAGAGTTTGTCCGAAGGAAACAGTTGCACTAAACTACAATATTAACCCCTAAACCACCACCCCCACATCACAAACTGCCTATCTACACTATTAACCCCTAAACCCGCCACCCCACCACATTGAAAACTAAACCTCTACACTACTAACCCCTAAACTGCCACACCACATCGCAAATGAAACCTCTCCCTAACCTAACACCCGCTAAATTACCCCAAAATAGAATAATCTTACCTATAAAACCCTAATCTTAAAAAGAAAAGAAAAGAAAACACCACAAAAAAAAAATGCCGCCACCCGGATTCAAATTTGGGTATTTTTTTTTTAGATTAGGGTTTTTTTTTTTAATTATTTTCTGGGCAGCAAAAGAGTTAAATGTCCTTTTAAGGGCAATGCAAAGCCAAATGCCCTTTTCAGGGCACTTTTTATAGTAGATTTTTTTTTAGATAGACTTTTTTTGGGGGGGAGGTTAATATTAAATAATATTAAAAATATTAAAATGTAATATTTTTTTTGTTTTTTAAAGAAAAGAAGCTGATACACTTTAGGGCAATGCCCTATGAAAGGTCCTTATAAGGGCTTTATTTAAGTGGTAGAATAGGATTTTTTTTTTTTTTTTTTTCATTTTTTTTGTGGGGTTTTAGAATAGGCATAACTCTTTATTAGGTAGTTAGATTTTTTTGTAAAGGTTAGTCTATTTGGGGTAACTTAGGGGGTGTAAGGTTAGGGAGTTTAGATGTTAGTGGGTTACTGTTGGCGGTATGGCAGTTTAGGGGATAATAGTGCAGAAGTTTACTTTTCGATGTGGGGGGTAGCAGTTTAGGAGTTAATATTGTAGGGGGTAGTTTGCGATGTGGGGTGGCGGCAGTTTAAGGGTTAATATTGTAGAGGGGTAGTTTGCTATGTGGGGGGTGGCACTTTAGGGGTTAATAAAGTCCAGGATGGGAAAACAGCACCACTGTTTAGTTCAGTGCAAGTGTGACAGGGGTATACTGCTAAAAGCCCCCAATGTCAGCGTTATATACAGATAGTCACCAGCACTGGATATGGATTATAAAACGTTTATTAAAGACACATAAAAACAAGCAACGTTTTGGAGGGCATTTAATTAGTTATATCACATTTGTGCTATCACAGGTAAAAAACATAATTTATGTAAGAATTTACCTGATAAATTAATTTCTTTCATATTGGCAAGAGTCCATGAGCTAGTGACGTATGGGATATACAATCCTACCAGGAGGGGCAAAGTTTCCCAAACCTCAAAATGTCTACAAATACACCCCGCACCACACCCACAATTCAGTTTAATGAATAGCCAAGAAGTGGGGTGATAAAGAAAGGAGTAAAAAAGCATCAATAAAGGAATTGGAATAATTTTGCTTTATACAAAAAAATCATAACCACCATAAAAAGGGTGGGCCTCATGGACTCTTGCCAATATGAAAGAAATGAATTTATCAGGTAAATTCTTACATAAATTATGTTTTCTTTCATGTAATTGGCAAGAGTCCATGAGCTACAAGAGTCACTAGAGAGGGAGGGATAAAAAATAAAGACAGCCAATTCAGCTGAAAAAATTAATCCACAACCCAAATCATAAGTTTTAATCTTATAATAGAAAAGAAAAAAACTGGAATTATAAGCAGAAGAATCAAACTGAAACCGCTGCCTGAAGAACTTTTCTACCAAAAACTGCTTCTGAAGAAGAAAAAACATCAAAATGGTAGAATTTAGTAAATGTATGCAAAGAAGACCAAGTTGCTGCTTTGCAAATCTGATCAATTGAAGCTTCATTCTTAAAAGCCCAGGGAGTGGAAACTGACCTAGTAGAATGAGCTGTAATCCTCTGAGGCAGGGATTTACCTGACTCCAAATAAGCGTGATGAATCAAAAGCTTTAACCAAGATGCCAAAGAAATGGCAGAAGCCTTCTGACCTTTCCTAGAACCAGAAAAGATAACAAATAGACTAGAAGTCTTCGTGAAAACTTTAGTAGCTTCAACATAATATTTCAAAGCTCTCACCACATCCAAAGAATGTAAAGATCTTTCCAAAGAATTCTTAGGATGGGGACACAAAGAAGGGGCAACAATTTCCCTACTTATGTTGTTGGAATACACAACTTTAGGTAAGAATTTAAATGAAGTCTGCAAAACTGCCTTATCCTGATGAAAAATCAGAAAAGGAGACTCACAAGATGGAGCAGATAATTCAGAAACTCTTCTAGCAGAAGAGATGGCCAAAAGAAACAACACTTTCCAAGAAAATAATTTAATGTCCAAAGAATGCATAGTCTCAAACGGAGGAGCCTGTAAAGACTTCAAAACCAAATTAAGACTCCAAGGAGGAGAGATTGATTTAATGACAGGTTTGATATTTGAGATTTGTCCTTTCAAGGAACTTACAGACAAACCCTTATCCAAACCATCCTGAAGAAACTATAAAATTCTAGGAATTCTAAAAGAATGCCAAGAGAATTTATGAGAACACCATGAAATGTAAGTCTTCCAAACTCGATAATAAATCTTTCCAGAAACAGATTTACGAGCCTGCAACATAGCATTAATCACTGAGTCAGAGAAACCTCTATGACTAAGCACTAAGCGTTCAATTTCCATACCGTCAAATTTAATGATTTGAGATCCTGATGGAAAAACGGACCTTGAGATAGAAGGTCTGGCCTTAGTGGAAGTGGCCATGGTTGGTAACTGGACATCCTAACAAGATCAGCATACCAAAACCTGTGAGCCCATGCTGGAGCCACCAGCAGCACAAATGATTGCTCCATGATGATCTTAGAAATCACTCTTGGAAGAAAAACTAGAGGCGGAAAAATATAGGCAGGTTGATAACTCCAGGGAAGTGTCAATGCATCCACTGCTTCCGCCTGAGGATCCCTGGACCTGCACAGGTACCTGGGAAGTTTCTTGTTTAGATGAGATGCCATCAGATCTAAACAATTTGAAAAAACACATCTGGGTGAAGAGACAGAGACAGAGATAATCCACTTCCCAATTGTCTATACCTGGGATATGGACCACAGAAATTAGACAGGAGCTGGATACTTCTTTCATAGCCTAAGGACTGTGAGTCCTACCCTGATGATTGACATACGCCACAGTTGTGACATTGTCTGTCTGAAAACAAATAAACATCTTTCTCTTCAATAGAGGCCAAAATTGAAGAGCTCTGAGAATTTGCACGGAGTTCCAAAATATTGATTGGTAATCTCGCCTCTAGAAATTTCCAAACCCCTTGTGCTGTCAGAGATCCCCAGACAGCTCCCCAACCTGAAAGACTCGCATCTGTTGTGATCACAGTCCAGGTTGGATGAACAAAAGAAGCCCCTTGAACTATACGATGGTGAACTAACCACCAAGTCAGAGATGGTCGAACATTGGGATTTAAGGATATTGATTGTGATATCCTTGTATAATCCCTGCACCATTGGTTCAGCATACAAAGCTGAAGAGGTCTCATATGAAAACGAGCAAAGGGGATCGCGTCCGATGCTGCAGTCATGAGACCTAAAACCTCCATGCACATAGCTACTGAAGGGAATGACTGAGTCTGAAGGTTCCGACAGGTGGCAACCAATTTCAGACGTCTCTTGTCTGTTAAAGACAAAGTCATGGATACTGAATCTATCGGGAAACCTAAAAAGGTAACCCTTGTCTGAGGAATCAAAGAACTTTTTGGTAAATTGATCCTCCAACCATGTCTTTGAAGAAACAACATAAGTTGATTCGTGTGAGATTCTGCAGAACGTAAAGACTGAGCAAGTACCAAGATATCGTCCAAATAAGGAAACACCGCAATACCCCGCTCTCTGATTACAGAGAGTAGGGCACCGAGAACCTTTGAAAAGATCCTTGGAGCTGTCGCTAGGCCAAAAGGAAGAGCAACAAATTGGTAATGCTTGTCTAGAAAAGAGAATCTCAGGAACTGATAGTGATCTGGATGAATCGGCATATGAAGATATGATTCCTGTAAGTCTAATATGGACATATAATGCCCTTGCTGAACAAAAGGCAGAATAGTCCTTATAGTTACTATTTGAATGTTGGTACTCTTACATAACGATTTAAGACTTTTAGATCCAGAACTGGTCTGAATGAATTTTCTTTCTTTGGGACAATGAACAGATTTGAATAAAACCCCAGACCCTGTTCCTGAAAAGGAACTGGCACAATTACCCCAGATAACTCCAGGTCTGAAACACACTTCAGAAAAGCCTGTGCTTTCTCTGGGTTCACTGGAATGCGTGAGAGAAAGAAACTTCTCACAGGCAGTCTTACTCTGAAACAATGTTCTGAATCCAATGATTTTGGACTGAATTTATCAAACATCCTTGAAAAATATTAATCTGCCCCCTACCAGATGAGCTGGAATGAGGGCCGAACCTTCATGCAGACTTTGGGGCTGGTTTAGATCTCTTAAATGGCTTGGCTTTATTACAGATTGAGGAAGGCTTCCAATTGGAGACAGATTCCTTAGGGGAAGGATTAGGTTTCTGTTCCTTATTTTGTCGAAAGGAACGAAAATGGTTAGAAGCTTATAATTTACCCTTAGATTTTTTATCCTGAGGCAAAAAAAGCTCCCTTCCCCCCAGTGACAGTTGAAATTATAGAATCCAACTAAGAACTAAATAATTTATTACCTTGGAAAGAAAGAGATAGCAATGTCAATTTTGAAGTCATATCAGCATTCCAAGATTTAAGCCATAAAGCTCTTCTAGCTAAATGTCAGAATTTCTTCTGGCCCCTCCCCCTTTACCTTTATAGGGACTCACTCAGCTGCAAACAAGTGCTTAGTAATTTGTTTGTTAGCCTAACTAAAGCTGAGCCAGAGCAAGTTTCCTGATTACTGTTTTCTAACTTCTGGATTACATTTGCTGAAGTAATTCCTTTCAATATTTCCTACTGGAGGATTTATTCTATACATCGTTCCACTCCTAAATTGTACATTTTGTAGCAAGCTGCTATCTACCATTCCTGTGTCTAGCATATGATCACCCAGGACTCCACCATACTTCCTCTTCAGATCTCTTCACTCAGCTGTAACCTCAGAGCGGCTAACTGTACAGCGAACTGACCTTCTCTGACGCTATCAAGCTGTTTTCAGCCGTCTCCATTAACGCACAGCATTCACTCGCAACAGTGTATATCGGAACTGCTTGTACTCGGTCATCTGCCACTGAGAACAGCTGCTTGCTCCAATTACTCACACAGACACAAGGAAGCCGAACGAACCAGTCGGCTAGGAGCAGCTCTCTTGTAAATATATTAAGCAGCTTTACTGAACTGTTTGTTCCTTTTGTGGATCTCAATCCTCATCACTGTCACTAGTGGATCTGCATATGAGGATATTATTCAGCCTCTATCTTGCTGAATCTGCTTAATGTATCATCGCGCTACTTAACCAATCCTTAAAGGCACAGACAATTTAAAGTGAACTTGGTTTGTAAGAACTGCTTAATTACATAGTATTGTTGTCACTACTGATAATTTGAAAAGGTCTTTCACTCTATGCAACTATAGCAGTAATACTGACTGGTAGTTGTTATCTACAATCTCAACTAAAATCACTTCTGTATTTGCTATCTCCATTAGGATTACAGAGGTACTAGTGAAACAAACAAATCTTAAATCTACAGCTGTGTTCCAAACCTACAGTGATTATTACACTAAAATAGCTAAAGCCATATATCTAACATCAATTCTGATGATATCAAAAATGAAATTATTAGCTGTTGAATTAATTTAACAATGCTATACACATTATGATCTGATACTTGTTGCGCTAAAGTTTCCAACCAAAAAGTTGAGGCAGCTGCAACATCAGCCAAAGAAATAGCAGGCCTAAGAAGATGGGACATACCAAGAGGAGACCGGCTAACCATCCGCAAATAAATCCAAAGGAGTAATAGGTAAGATGCAAAAAGCGGGTTTATTTCACAGGTACAAACAGTGCATTAAAAACAGAAAAAGGGCATGCAGAAAAAAGCACCAGACGGACATACTCTGTAGGTTACAGTACAGTAACAACAAACATACGCGTTTCGTGAGGGACTGCCTCACTTGTTCACTGCTTAAACTGAGTACTGATCTGTAAACCTATATAGAGAGGTATCTATGTTAATTGAACAGGTGTGTTCCATTAAATACTTTGACTACTATGTAAACTTTTTAACCCCTCATATATACAGGCTGCAATAGACAGTGTTAGCACAGGATTGCAATATTATACAATTACATTGTGGTAGAGATATATAAATACAATATTAGACTATTATATATGTAAACTCATTTTGTGCATATAAAATGAAAAATTCTTACCACAAAATAAAGTATATTGAGACAACAAAAAATAATCCAATAATAAATGAAAAAATGAAAAAAGTCTCATTATTTAAGATGCCAGGATGAAGTGCATTATACAAACAGATTAACGTCTGACTCAATATTTAAACCAGAAGGTGTCCTAGTGTTCATGTTAAAAATCCACCTGACCTCCTTCTTACTTAGCTGATATTCCCTGTCTCCCCCTCTCTTAGAGAAGGGCACAGTAGACTTCAAAATAGGGGATATAATAACCATTTATTGTCAAAAAATAGACAAGTTGTAGACAGCATGCCACGTGAGTCCCTTCTGCAATACAAGAAGGGAAGTAAATTATCTTCCAGTTCCTTAAATTTGCCTAATAAGGTGGTCTTCAGTACTCCATATAGCTTGGAGTACAGAAAAATCTGTGACATTGTACAAGAAAGTCTCCCAATTTTACAAACTGACCCTGTTCTGGAGAAAGTGATCTCTAGTGGTGTCAAATTTGTGTCCAGAAAGGCTAAAAGTATTCAAAATTATGTATCCCCTTCTTTTTTACCAGAAATTAAAAGAGGCACTTGGCTACCAACTAGATCTGGCTGTTTTAAATGTAGAGGCAATAGGTGCATAACCTGTGATCATATTACGGAAGGGAATGCCTTTCAATCATATAGCACAGGGAAAGAATATACAATTAGATATAATCTTAATTGTAATTCAACACATATAGTGTATCTCATGACATGTAAAGGTTGCCAGGTTCAATACTTAGGAAAGACAAAAAGAAGGTTGAGGGACAGAGTATTGGAACACATCAGAGACATAAATGACCCAGATATCTTTACCTCAGTGGCCTCACATTTTAAATTTGACCATCAAGGGGATTCTTCCCTAGCATTTTTTCAGGCAATTGATCATGTGCCCTTCTCTAAGAGAGGGGGAGACAGGGAATATCAGCTAAGTAAGAAGGAGGTCAGGTGGATTTTTAACATGAACACTAGGACACCTTCTGGTTTAAATATTGAGTCAGACGTTAATCTGTTTGTATAATGCACTTCATCCTGGCATCTTAAATAATGAGACTTTTTTCATTTTTTCATTTATTATTGGATTATTTTTTGTTGTCTCAATATACTTTATTTTGTGGTAAGAATTTTTCATTTTATATGCACAAAATGAGTTTACATATATAATAGTCTAATATTGTATTTATATATCTCTTCCACAATGCAATTGTATAATATTGCAATCCTGTGCTAACACTGTCTATTGCAGCCTGTATATATGAGGGGTTAAAAAGTTTACATAGTAGTTAAAGTATTTAATGGAACACACCTGTTCAATTAACATAGATACCTCTCTATATAGGTTTACAGACCAGTACACAGTTTAAGCAGTGAACAAGTGAGGCAGTCCCTCACGAAACGCGTATGTTTGTTGTTACTGTACTGTAACCTACGGAGTATGTCCGTCTGGTGCTTTTTTCTGCATGCCCTTTTTCTGTTTTTAATGCACTGTTTGTACCTGTGAAATAAACCCGCTTTTTGCATCTTACCTATTACTCCTTTGGATTTATTTGCGGATGGTTAGCCGGTCTCCTCTTTGTATGTCTCAAGTTTGCTGACGTCATTGGACCGAGACGTTTGGATCTGGCTCCTATCGGCATCCGTAGGAGTGTGAACAGTGCACACGCTGAAGACGCGCTGGACAGGATCGCTGAAGAAAGCAGCCCATCATACTGCCTGGGGGTAAGCACCGCTTGCTTTGTTTTTCTAAGAAGATGGCCTGAACATAAATAAGCTTTCCTTAGATAAGATTCAAGCTTCCTATCTAAAGGATCTTTAAAAGAAGTACTATCTTCCGTAGGAATAGCAGTATGTGTAGCAAGAGTAGAGATGGCCCCATCAACTTTGGGGATTTTTTCCCAAAACTCCAATCTATCAGTAGGCAAAGGATACATTTTATTAAACCTTGAAGAAGGAGTAAAATAATTACCCCGTCTATTCCATTCCTTTGAAATCATATCTGAAATAGCATCAGGAACTGGAAAAACCTCTGGAATAACTAAATGAGGTTTATAAATTGAATTTAAACGTTTACTAGTTTTAGTATCAAGAGGACTAGTCTCCTCCATATCTAATGCAATCAACACTTCTTTTAATAAAGAACGAATATACTCCATTTAAAATAAATAAGAGGATTTGTCAGTGTCAATATCTGAGGCAGGATCCTCTGAATCAGACAAATCCTCATCAGAGATAGATAAATCAGTATGTTGTCGGCCATTAGAAAATTCATCAACTCTATGAGAAGTTTTAAAAAACCTTTTACACTTATTAGAAGGCGGAATGGCAGACAAAGCCTTCTGAATGGAATAAGAAATAAATTCTCTTAAATTTACAGGAATATCCTGAGCTTTAGATGTTGATGGACCAGCAACAGGTAATGAACTACTACTGATGGAAACATTCTCTGCATGTAAAAGTTTATCATGACAACTATTACAAACCACAGCTTGAGGAACAGTTACCACAAGTTTACAACAAATGCACTTAGCTTTTGTAGAACCGATATCAGGCAGCAGGATTCCAGTAGTAGATTCTGAGACAGGATCAGATTGAGACATCTTGCAGTATGTAAAAGAAAAAACAGTATATAAAACAAAATTATCGATTTCCTTATATGACAGTTTCAGGAATTGGAAAAAATGCAAACAGAATAGGCCTCTGACATAGAAAAAAAGACCAGAGGCAAAAGGAATGAGGTCTTAAATAATGAAAAAATGTTTGGCGCCAAGTATGATGCACCACAAACTGAAATACATTTTTTGGCGCGGAAAACGTCTGGAACGAAACTCGAGTGTCATAGATGACGCAACCTCGTGAAAGACTCGGCACCAACTAAGATGCTGGAAATGACGAATTTGCATCAACAAACGTAATTTTCGCGCCAAAAAAGTCTTGCGCCAAGATTGATGCAATAAATTAGAGCATTTTGCGCTCTCGCGAGCCTAATACAAACCACAATTTAGAAAGAGTCAATTTGAAAACCTCAGGTAAGAATTTTTTTTTATTTTTTTTTTATTTTTTATAAAGCATTTCCCAGATATAAAACTGACAGTCTGCAAAAAGGAAATATACTGATAAATCTGAATCATGGCAAATATAAGTACAAACATATATTTAGAACTTTATATATAAAGTGCCAAACCATAGCTGACACCCATCCACATATAGCAGATAGCCAAACCAGTACTGAAACGAAAATCAATAGAGGTAATGGTATATAAGAGGATATCGTCGATCTGAAAAGGGAGGTAGTAGATAAATCTCTACGACCGATAACAGAGAACCTATGAAATAGATCCCCATTAGGAAGACCATTGTATTCAATAGGTGATACTATCTTCACATCCCTCTGACATTCACTGTACTCTGAGAGGAACCGGGCTTCAACATGCTGAGAAGCGCATATCAACGTTGAAATCTAGCACAAACTTACTTCACCACCTCCATAGGAGGCAAAGTTTGTAAAACTGAATTGTGGGTGTGGTGAGGGGTGTATTTGTAGGCATTTTGAGGTTTGGGAAACTTTGCCCCTCCTGGTAGGATTGTATATCCCATACATCACTAGCTCATGGACTCTTGCCAATTACATGAAAGAAAACCCGTTGATATTATATATTTTTCCACTATGTGGATGGAAAAAATTTGGACCTTTAATAATAGAGCTGCAGCTCATACAGCCTAAACAAGGATAACTGTCATCCCTTTTACTGCCTATGTAGGTTTGTTTATTCTCTTTAGCAGGGCCTATATCCATTTTGACCAAATGGTAACGTATGTTTCTGACCCTTCTCTAGGCCATAAATTGGGGTTCCTTGAATAACTGTATGTGCTGGTTACAATCTCTAAGAATATGCCAGTTCTTCCTTATGACTTTAGTGATCAAATTACTATGGGGACTATTGAGAAACAAAAACCAATCTATCATTTTTACTCTTTTTATCCTCCTTGGGTATAGGGTTTTTGATCTCATGGATTTTCTTATTGATAAGACCTAAGGGATAACCTCTATTAAGAAATGTTGTTGTCATCTCTTTGAGTCTTAGGTCTCTATCTGTCTCCTCACTGACAATTCTTTGAACTCTCAGTAATTGAAACTTGGGTAGTGAATCAACAAGTCTTTTGGGATGAAAACTGTCATATTGTAAGAGTGTATTCTTGTCTGTCTCTTTGGAATACAAGTCAAATTTAAGTGTATTAATACCTTTGGATACCTTAGTGTCTAAAAAAATGATAGACTCTTCACTGTATGTTAGAGTGAACTGTAAGCCCCTGCCCATGGAGTTAAGTTCTTTAACAAAATCTTCCAGGGTTCCAATGCTGCCCCACCACACGCCAAACACATCGTCAATGTAGCGCCACCACACCGCACCGTGTGTCCTGTATAGTATGTTCTCATACACTATTCTCTCCTCAAATTCATTCATGTAGAGATTGGCGCATGATGGGGCCACATTGGAACCCATAGCTGTACCCTTCACCTGTATAAACCATTCCTCCTGAAAGAGGAAAACATTCCAATGCAGAATAAGACATAAAAACTTTTCAATGAATTGACATTGTGCTTTTGTGTACCTGTCACTCACCATGAGAACTTTATTGATAATTGCTACACCTGTTTCATGTTTTATTGACGTGTATAGGCTCTTAACGTCCAAGGTGAACAGCAGGTACCTATTAGAGGGAAACTCTAATTGCTTAGCTTTTTCTAGAAAATGACCTGTGTCCTTTAAGTAGCTAGACATTTTAACCACTTCTCAATACAGTCCCCATAGAAATTTAATCACTAAAGTCATAAGGAAGAACTGGAATATTCTTAGAGATTGTAACCATCACATACAGTTATTCAAGGAACCCCCACTTCTGGCCTATAGAAGGGTCAGAAACATACGTGACCATTTGGTCAAAACGGATATAGGCCCTGCTAAAGGGAATAAACAAACCTACATAGGCAGTAAAAGAAATGTAAGTTATCCTTGTTTAGGCTGTATGAGCTGCAGCTCTATTATTAAAGGTCCAATTTTTTTCCATACACATAGTGGAAAAGATATAATATGAACTGTTTTTTTTTTACCTGTGATAGCACATATGTGATATACCTAATTAAATACCCCTGTTCCCTGTTTTATTTGGGAGAAACTACCCAAAAGCCTAGAGAGCGGATGAGCCAGCACCGCTCCAATATAAGGGGAAAAAACCTAGAAGCCCCATTATTGAAACATTTTTTGGAACATGGTCATGGTATAATCCAATTGAGTTGGCAAATTATAGAGCAAATTGACATTCCCAGAAATGGAATCGACAGGGAAAAGTTGCTAAAGCAAAAAGTGATGTGGTGGATCCACAAGTTAGAGACCCTAATTCCTAAGGGTCTGAATAGAGATTTCGATTTATCTTGCTTTTTTTAACTTTAATACCTATATTACGCTATGATAGATTTTAAATCGTTAAAATTTTTGATCAATAAGTGTACACCAATAAGGGTAATCCTGAGGCTCCTCTTCCTACATTTACCTATGTGTTTGCCCTAAAATGAAATTTTTTCACAGATACCATTAAGTGGGGGTTTATAAATTGGTAACTTGTGATTTGAGATTCGTTACATTTTTCTAATATAGTAAAAAAGTAAACAACATGAATATGTATCATTTTTTCTGCCATACTGTTTAAGGTTGACATATTGTATCTTAATTGTTACATATACCGTTTAAGATGTTATACACTAATATTACCACCAGGTGGGGCCCAATGTTCCTTTTTTGGATTTTGTGGCGCCTAAAATTGTGTTTAAAAGGCCGGAATCATACATATGTACCACATAGCATGACTAAGGGGCTAAGCCCCAAAACGTCGCTTGTTTTTATGTGTCTTTAATAAAAGTTTTATAATCCATATCCAGTGCTGGTGACTATCTGTATATAACTTTAGGGGTTAATAGTGGACTTTGAGTTGGGCTATGTGGTGGTTTAATGGTTATTAGAGAAGGGGTCTTTTGGCAATTTGGATTGGTGCAAAAGTATGAGTGCTAGTTTGTTTCCACTTTTTTTGCTCTATTGACTTCTATGTAGGGTGACCACATTGCCGCTTTAAAAAGGGACACATATGAAATATACATTTATTTAAACAGCCCTGGAAACAGCCCTGACATATGTATTATACTATATTATATATAAAGTGGCAATATAGTCACCCTACCTCTATGGGGATTACGTTATTGCGTGCGATATTCTAATTGCGATAGAACTAAACTGGGCTCATCGGGTCAGCGTGCGAGCGATAACTTTTTACTTTCATCTTGCAATACACAAGCTAACTGACAAGCACAAACAGTTCACTTCTAGTTCAATTAGCGCACTAGCAAAAGCTCTACATTGTGCCCCACTAGTAATCTGGCCAAAAAAATATATATCTTTTTGTGCTTTGTAACAGATACATAAAAAATCTGTGTTTTTAGGAAATCTTTTGAAACGGACTACTAAACAGCTAAAATATGCCACATGGGAAGAAGCGGCTAGAGCGTTCAGGAAGACTGGATGAATGTCATAGGGAGTAGTCACATTCATTTAATAAACAAGGTAGATTTTAAGAATTAGGCATTAGATATTCACTATAATTACAGTCTTGGGTACAGTGGCAAGAATGGCTATCATTTACCGGAATACAAAATGATTCACAGTACCAATAAGAAACATAAATGTTTAATAAAAATGACTTCAGGCTTGAGGAAACCTAATTCCATTGAATCCACTATGCATTTGCCAAAATCTGCTGCCAGTAGTGTCGGACAATGTAAAATGATAAATAGTCACTGCATCAAATAAATTGTAAATGTTTCCCCATTTTAAGCTGCCGGTATTCTTATTTCAATTTCTTACAGTTTGTTCCAAACCTAACTGCATAAGATATGCAAAATAATTCAGATATTTCAACCACTGGTAAATGCAATATAGAGTATCAATAATAATGATAAATGCAAGTGACATCTATAAATGAATAACAGTATAAAGCCATAGACCAATTTTTCTGATTCTTGGGTTCACACAACTATAAAGTAGCCTTCTCTTATCCTGTTTGATAATCTGAAAACATATGGAATTAATTTTTGGTTAGCTTTGTGCTGTCTAAAGCTATCTAACTTTAAGCCTATGGTTTTGCAAAGACCGGGTGTAGCATGTAGGGTAATTTTCACAATTTGCTTATGGTCCTGGCTTTCATCCACAGTAGCCACTTCCAAATAGTCTGAATTAATGGTTTTATATTGTCAGTGTGATGCATTGAGCAGATAATCATGGCTTTATCATAAATGTTTGAGCCATGGTATCATCAGTGCTAAAACACAATGAAATGCTTCATTTTATAAATACGTATTAAACAAAATGTAGCAATGCAAATCACTTAATTATACTAAAGATTTGGGGTTTTCTAGTTTTTCAACCATAAACAATTTAGCTTTATTATGAAGTTGACCAACTTTGGATCCAAACTTAAGCAATTACATGAAGCATGGTCTATCTATTTTAACATTTAGTTTTGACTTTAACTTAGAGGAAAATTGCAGGGACTTGATTTGCATTGTGTTTGATGTATTAGCTCAAATGTAATTGTTGTTAGTATTTTAAGTAAATTTTTCTAATACCTGAGATCTTATATCTTTGAGCCATTTTTATTGAAATTTGTTAAAAACCTAGATTACGAGTTTTGTGGTACAGCTATACCGCTAAAAATTGGCCATTGCGCATTGGCCAGTAAAGCATATTACGAGTCGCTGGGGTATAGCTATACAGCAAGCATTCTAGCCAATAACACAACGTCCATTCCGCATATAAAAAAATGACATTTGAGTGCGGTATTTTCATAGCGCCGGTATTACAGGTTGTTCGTTCAGGCTTAAATGCTTGCGTTATGCTCTATACCTCTCCTCCTTTAGAAGTTCCCTAAAGACCTTTTTGTTCAGGGCAGCTTATCACCCGACCCAGTAACAAATTAACTTCACTAACCCAACAGTTGTCCTCATCTATCTCCCCATTAACATTATTCTCACCTTTGCAGTCCCCACCTCCTGTTTCCCATCCTCCTACCCATCTAGATTGTAAGTTCCCACGGGAATAGGGCCCTCAATTCCCCCTGTATCTGTCTGTAAAATGTTGTCTTTTATTGTATTGTTTCTCCGTTGTACTTTTATCCTTGTTCCCATGGGCTGCGCTGCGGAATCTTTTGGCGCTTTATAAATAAAGAATAATAATACCGACACGATCCATACCACCATCTGAGAGCAGTAGTTATGGATTTTGCGAGACAAAAATGTTTCACAAAACTCATAACTAAAATGTTACAAAGTACACAAACTCCCATAAACTACCTATTAACCCCTAAACCGCCGCCCTCCTGCATCGCAAACACTATATTAAACTTATTAACCCCTAATCTGCCATCCACCCACATCACCAACACTATTTAAATATATTAACCCCTAAACCGCCGTTCCCCGAAGTCGCTGCCACTATAATAAAGTTATTAACCCCTAAACCGCCGCTCCCCGACATTGCAGCCACTAATTAAACCTATTTACCCCTAAACCTACGACCTCCCACATCGCCGCTACTAAATAAACCTATTAAACCCTAAACTTCTGGCCTCCCACATCGCCGCCACTAAATAAACCTATTAACCCCTAAACTTCCGGAACCCCACATTGCAAAACACCCCCCAACTTTAAATTAAAATTACAATATAACTATATTTAAATAAATAAAAACTTAACTGTGAAATAAAAATAAACCTAACATTAAACTATAAATTAACCTAACCTTACTATTCTAATAAAATAAAAAAACTACCAATTAAAAATCCTAGATTACAAATAAAAAAAAAAACTAATCCTACAAAAAAAATAAACACTTACATTGCAAAAAAAAAAAAACTAATCCTACAAAAAAATAGTGTATATTTTTTTGTAATGTTAGATTTTTTTAAATTTTTTTAAATTTGTAATTAGGATTTTTAATTTATATATTTTTTTATTTTATTAGAATATTAAGGTTAGGTTAATTTATAGTTTAATGTTAGGTTTATTTTTATTTCACAGGTAAGTTTTTATTTATTTAAATAGTTATATTGTAATTTTAATTTAAAGTTAGGGGGGTGTTAGGTTTAGAGGTTAATAGTGTAATTTAGGGTTTTGTGATGTGGGAGGCCGGAGGTTTAGGGGTTAATAGGTTTATTTAGTGGCAGCGATGTGAAAGGCTGGAGGTTTAGGGGTTAATCATTTTATTATAGTGTTGCAATGTCAGGAAGTGGCGGATTAGGGGTTAATAACTTTATTATAGTGTCGGCAATGTCTGGGAGTGGTGGATTAGGGATTAATAACTTTTATTAGTGTTGGCGATGTCGGGGGCGGCGAATTAGTGGCGGCAATGTCGGGGAGCGACAGTTTAGGGGTTAATAACTTTATTATAGTGTCGCAATGTGGCAGATTAGGGGTTAATAACTTTATTATAGTTTCAGCAGTGTCGAGGAGTGGCGTATTAGGGGTTAATAACTTTTATTAGTGTCTGCGATGTCGGAGGCGGCAAATTAGGGGTGTTTAGACTAGGGGTTTATGTTAGGGTGTCTAAACGTTGCTTTCTTTCCCCCATAAACATGAATGGGGTTGTGTTATAGCGATCTCCATTCCGAACTTCAGGTTTCTCCCCAACACTTTCTCCCCATTGATGTCTATGGGGGAAATCAGGCACAAGCACGTCAAATCAGCCCTCGGCCATAATGCACAGCACAAGGAGGCTTTTCAGTAACTCGTAATGGCAGCGATACGGAGAGTGAAATAATGCAACCTTTTTGCCTTTATTTTCGCACCCTGTTTAACCCAAAACTCGTAGTCTAGGTGTCTATTTATTAAATAGTGTTATTATGATTGCAACTGTACTTGTAAATGTTTTTATGTGTTTTTTGCAACTTTTTAGTCGAGTGTAACAGTTAACCAGAGCTCTGGGGTCACGCTATCCCTGATGTACAAATTCAATTGCGCTTGAGCGAATGTGTTTACTTCCAACTAGTAATAAGTGTGCTACTTCCAATGTGCACAAAGAGCCGTGGTAAACCCCTTATGGCTAACGCCTAAAAGTTAGTGTGCCACTCGTAACCTAGCCCTTAAATTTTGTCTTAATTAATTAATAAATTAATTATTTTTTAAAAAAATGTACTATGTGACTAAAAATATACAGAACCAGACCTCTATCTCATAGTGATTTAATGGAAGAGATTTACAGAGCCACATTTATCATGTTGTTAATATTAAGTCTACTTAGAAGCTCATGTTAAACTTCTTGTGGGAACAAGTCTTCATAGTTATGAAGATAATAATATAAACTAGACCAGTGATGGCCAACTTCCACACGGGGCCACAGATCAAAATTTTAGAAGCCTTAAGGGCTGCATATAAATGTATTGATTTCAAACTAACAAATTATATAAAATTATATAATTATAGAAAAGATTTAGGTTACAGGGTACTTTCTGTCTGCTGTTTTTCCCTCAAGAGGACTCTTCTAAGTTGCTTTAACCCCAAAGTACACATTTTTGGTTATGCTTTTTCCTAGAATGGTGAACAATTTTTTGAAGTAGGTTTGGCTAAATGTCTAAAATACATGTTTTAAAAGAAAAAAAGTTAGAACATATTTTTAATTTCCCTTTTTTACATAATTGCAAAACAATATTTCTTTCATGTAATTAGCAAGAGTCCATGAGCTAGTGACGTATGGGATATACAATCCTACCAGGAGGGGCAAAGTTTCCCAAACCTCAAAATGCCTATAAATACACCCCTCACCACACCCACAATTCAGTTTTACAAACTTTGCCTCCTATGGAGGTGGTGAAATAAGTTTGTGCTAGATTTCTACGTTGATATGCGCTTCGCAGCATTTTGAAGCCTGATTCCTCTCAGAGTACAGTGAATGTCAGAGGGATGTGAAGGGAGTATCACCTATTGAATACAATGGTCTTCCTAACGGGGATCTATTTCATAGGTGTCTTTTGGTAAGTATGTTTCATTTACTTAAGACACTCTCAGATATGGTTTGGCACGTTATATATAAAAGTTCTAAATATATGTTTGTACTTATATTTGCCATGATTCAGGTTTATCAGTATATTTCCTTTTTGCAGACTGTCAGTTTCATATCTGGGAATTTTTTTTTTTTAAATATATATATATATTTCTTACCTGAGGTTTCTGACTTTTTCTAATTGCGGGCTGTATTTTTTGCGCAAAAAATTACGTTTATTGACGCAAATTTGTAATTTCCGCTATCTTAGTTGTTGCCGAGTCTTTTCACGAGGTTGCGTTATCTATGACGCTTGAGTTTCGTTCTGGATATTTTTGGCGCCAAAAATGTTTTTCAGTTTGTGGTGCGTCATACTTGGCGCCAAACATTTTTTCATTATTTAAGACCTCATTCCTTTTGCCTCTGGTCTTTTTTCTATGTCAGAGGCCTATTCTTTTTGCATTTTTTCCCATTCCTGAAACTGTCATATAAGGAAATTGATAATTTTGCTTTATATGTTGTTTTTTCTTTTACATACTGCAAGATGTCTCAATCTGATCCTGTCTCAGAATCTACTACTGGAATCCTGCTGCCTGATATCGGTTCTACCAAAGGTAAGTGCATCTGTTGTAAACTTGTGGTAACTGTTCCTCCAGCTGTGATTTATAATAGTTGTCATGATAAACTTTTACATGCAGAGAATGTTTCCATCAGTAGTAGTCCATTACATGTTGCTGGTCCGTCAACATCTAATGCTCAGGATATTCCTGTAAATTTAAGAGAATTTATTTCTGATTCCATTCAGAAGGTTTTGTCTGCCATTCCGCCTTCTAAGAAACATAAAAAGTCTTTTAAAACTTCTCATAGAGTTGATGAATTTTCTGATGACCGACAACATACTGATTTATCTATCTCTGATGAGGATCTGTCTGATTCAGAGGATCCTGCCTCAGATATTGACACTGACAAATCCTCTTATTTATTTAAAATGGAGTATATTTGTTCTTTATTAAAAGAAGCGTTGATTGCATTAGATATGGAGGAGACTAGTCCTCTTGATATTAAAACTAGTAAACTTTTGAATTTGGTTTATAAACCTCATGTAGTTATTCCAGAGGTTTTTCCAGTTCCTGATGCTATTTCATATATGATTTCTAAGGAATAGAATAGACTGGGTACTTCTTTTACTCCTTCTTCAAGGTTTAAAACAATTGTATCCTTTGCCTACTGATAGATTGGAGTTTTGGGAAAAGATCCCCAAAGTTGATGGGGCCATCTCTACTCTTGCTAAACGTACAACTATTCCTACGGAAGATAGTACTTATTTTAAGGATCCTTTAGATAGGAAGCTTGAATCTTATCTAAGGAAAGCTTATTTATGTTCAGGCCATCGTCTTAGGCCTGCTATTTGTTTGGCTGATGTTGCAGCTGCTTCTACTTTTTGGTTGGAAACTTTAGCGCAACAAGTATCAGATCATAATGTGTATAGCATTGTTAAATTTATTCAACATGCTAAAAATTTCATTTGTGATGCCATTTTTGATATCATCAGAATTGATGTTACATATATGTCTTTAGCTATTTTAGCTAGAAGAGCTTTATGGCTTAAATCTTGGAATGCTGATATGACTTCTAAATCGACATTGCTATCTCTTTCTTTCCAAGGTAATAAATTATTTGGTTCTCAGTTTGATTCTATAATTTCAACTGTCACTGGGGGGAAGGGAGCTTTTTTGCCTCAGGATAAAAAATCTAAGGGTAAATTTAAAGCTTCTAACCATTTTCGTTCCTTTCGACAGATTAAGGAACAGAAACCTAGTCCTTCCCCTAAGGAATCTGTCTCCAATTGGAAGCCTTCCGCAATCTGGAATAAATACAAGCCATTTAAGAGATCTAAACCAGCCCCCAAGTCCGCATGAAGGTGCGGCCCTCATTCCAGCTCAGCTGGTAGGGGGCAGATTAAAATTTCAAGGATGTTTGGATAAATTCAGTCCAAAATCATTGGATTCAGAACATTGTCTCTCAGGGGTACAGAATAGGTTTCAGAGTAAGACCATCTGTGAGAAGTTTCTTCCTCTTATGCATTCCAGTGAATCAAGAGAAAGCGCTGGCTTTCCTGAAGTGTGTTTCAGACCTGGAGTTATCCCGGGTAATCGTGCCATTTCCTTTTCAGGAACAGGGTCTGGGGTTTTATTCAAATCTGTTCATTTTCCCAAAGAAAGAAAATTAATTCAGACCAGTTCTGGATCTAAAGGTCTTGAATCGTTATGTAAGAGTACCAACATTCAAAATTGTGACTATAAGGACTATTCTGCCTTTTGTTCAGCAAGGGCATTATATGTCCACAATAGACTTACAGGATGCATATTTTCATATTCCGATTCATCCAGATCACTATCAGTTCCTGAGATTCTCTTTTCTAGACAAGCATTATCAATTTGTTGCTCTTCCTCTTGGCCTAGCGACAGCTCCAAGGATCTTTTCAAAGGTTCTCTGTGCCCTACTCTCTGTAATCAGAGAGCGGGGTATTGTGGTGTTCCTTATTGGGACAATATCTTGGTACTAGCTCAGTCTTTACATTCTGCAGAATCTCACACGAATCAACTAGTGTTGTTTCTTGAAAGAAATGTTTGGAGGATCAATTTAACAAAGAGTTCTTTGATTCCTCAGACAAGGGTAACCTTTTTAGGTTTCCAAATAGATTCAGTATCCATGACTTTGTCTCTAACATACAAGAGACATTTGAAATTGGTTGCAGCCTGTTGGAACCTTCAGTCTCAGTCATTCCCTTCAGTAGCTATGTGCATGGAGGTTTTAGGTCTCATGACTGCAGCATCGGACGCGATCCCCTTTGCTCGTTTTCACATGAGACCTCTTCAGCTTTGTATGCTGAACCAATGGTGCAGGGATTATACAAGGATATCACAATTAATATCCTTAGAGCCCAATGTTCGACTATCTCTGACTTGGTGGTTAGATTACCATCATATAGTTCAAGGGCCTCTTTTGTTCATCCAACCTGGACTGTGATCACAACAGATGCAAGTCTTTCAGGTTGGGGAGCTGTCTGGCGTTCTCTGACAGCACAAGGGGTTTGGAAATCGCAAGAGGCGAGATTACCAATCAATATTTTGGAACTCCGTGCAATTCTCAGAGCTCTTCAGTTTTGGCCTCTATTGAAGAGAGAGACGTTTATTTGTTTTCAGACAATGTCACAACTGAGGCATATGTCAATCATCAGGGTGGGACTCACAGTCCTCAAGCTATGAAAGAAGTATCCTGGTTACTTGTTTGGGCAGAATCCAGCTCCTGTCTAATTTATGCGGTCCATATCCCAGGTATAGACAATTGGTAAGCGGATTATCTCAATCGTCAAGCTTTACATCCAGGAGAGTGGTCTCTTCACCCAGATGTGTTTTTTCAAATTTTTCAGATGTGGGGGCTTCCAGAAATAGATCTGATGGCATCTCATCGAAACAAGAAACTTCCCAGGTACGTGTCCAGGTCCAGGGATCCTGATGCGTAAGCAGTGGATGCATTGACATTTCCTTGGAGTTATCAACCTGCCTATATTTTTCCGCCTCTAGTTTTTCTTCCAAGAGTGATTTCTAAGATCATCATGGAGCAATCATTTGTACTGCTGGTGGCTCCAGCATGGGCTCACAGGTTTTGGTATGCGGATCTTGTTCAGATGTCCAGTTGCCAAACATGGCCACTTCCACTAAGGCCAGACCTTCTATCTCAAGGTCCGTTTTTCCATCAGGATCTCAAATCATTAAATTTGAAGGTATGGAAATTGAATGCTTAGTGCTTAGTCATAGAGGTTTCTCTGACTCAGTGATTAATACTATGTTGCAGACTCGTAAATCTGTTTCTAGAAAGATTTATTATCGAGTTTGGAAGACTTACATTTCATGGTGTTCTTCTCATAAATTCTCTTGGCATTCTTTTAGAATTCCTAGAATTTTACAGTTTCTTCAGGATGGTTTGGATAAGGGTTTGTCTGTGAGTTCCTTGAAAGGACAAATCTCTGCTCTTTCTGTTTTATTCCACAGAAGAATTGCTTAACTCCCTGATATTCATAGTTTTGTACAGGCTTTGGTTCATATCAAGCCTGTCATTAAATCAATCTCTCATCCTTGGAGTCTTAATTTGGTTTTGAAGGCTTTACAGGCTCCTCCGTTTGAGCCTATGCATTCTTTGGACATTAAATTGCTTTCTTGGAAAGTGTTGTTTCTGTTAGCCATCTCTTCTGCTAGAGTTTCTGAATTATCTGCTCTTTCTTGTGAGTCTCCTTTTCTGATTTTTCATCAGGATAAGGCAGTTTTGTAGACTTCATTTAAATTCTTACCTAAAGTTGTGAATTCCAACAACATTATTAGGGAAATGGTTGCCCCTTCTTTGTGTCCCCATCCTAAGAATTCTTTGGAAAGATCTTTACATTCTTTGGATGTGGTGAGAGCTTTGAAATATTATATTGAAGCTACTAAAGATTTCAGGAAGACTTCTAGTCTATTTGTTATCTTTTCTGGTTCTAGGAAAGGTCAGAAGGCCTCTGTCATTTCTTTGGCATCTTGGTTAAAGCTTTTGATTCATCACGCTTATTTGGAGTCAGATAAATCCCCGCCTCAGAGGATTACAGCTCATTCTACTAGGTCAGTTTCCACTTCCTGGGCTTTTAAGAATGAAGCTTCAGTTGATCAGATTTGCAAAGCAGCAACTTGGTCTTATTTGCATACATTTACTAAATTCTACCATTTTGATGTTTTTTCTTCTTCAGAAGCAGTTTTTGATAGAAAAGTTCTTCAGGCAGCTGTTTCAGTTTGATTCTTCTGCTTATAATTTCAGTTTTTTTCTTTTTCATTATATGATTAAAACTTTTGATTTGGGTTGTGGATTAATTTTTCCAGCGGAATTGGCTGTCTTTATTTTTTTATCCCTCCCTCTCTAGTGACTCTTGCGTGGAGTTCCACATCTTGGGTATTGATATCCTATATGTCACTAGCTCATGGACTCTTGCCAATTACATGAAAGAAAACATAATTTATGTAAGAATGTACCTGATAAATTAATTTCTTTCATATTGGCAAGAGTCCATGAGGAACCACCCTTTTTATGGTGGTTATGATTTTTTTGTATAAAGCACAATTATTCCAATTCCTTTGTTTATGCTTTTGCTTCTTTCTTTATCACCCTACTTCTTGGCTATTGGTTAAACTGAATTGTGGGTGTGGTGAGTGGTGTATTTATAGGCATTTTGAGGTTTGGGAAACTTTGCCCCTTCTGGTAGGATTGTATATCCCATACGTCACTAGCTCATGGACTCTTGCCAATATGAAAGAAATGAATTTATCAGGTAAATTCTTACATAAATTATGTTTTAAAATGTAATTGCAGGGGGAAAAAAATAGACTGTAGTGTAATACCGCATTATTTACAGTCAAAGTTTTAAGTTCTTAATTAGCGCTGCGGAATCTGTTGGTGCTCTACAAATAACCGATAATAATAATAATAATAATAATAAAGGAGGGAGAATTTATAGCCTGTATGAAACTCTGTACAGGATATGTACCAAATTTAAAACAAATTATTGAGGGAAGTTACAATGTTTTCCACACGGCAAGATGCAAACACACTGTTCTTAGCATAGGTGCAACATATGATTCCAGGTCCCTATATAGGCTAGATTTTTACAAGTGGTGGGCTATTTAACGCTTTTGCTCTAGTGTAAACTTTGCTAGAAGTAATCTTTGTTGCACAAGTCGGGTTGCTCTCATATTACAAGTTGATAAGTTCATCTCTATCTACAATACTTATCTCAATGTGCCCTCCAGAGCATTGAGAGCACATTAAGGTATGTAATAAACCCTTTAAAAAATAAATACAGCAAACTAATGAATACTGATGATTTTCGTTTTTCGTATTTTTTCTCTTTCTTTAATTTTTATTGGTCCATTCTTTGGTTATTCTGAAAACAAATGCACATCTCTATACCATAAACCTTTAAACCCTTATAAAAAAAATAAAAAAAATATTCAAATTAATAATTTTTGTAAGATAGTGTATATATGAGTATAACTGTAATTTTAATGACTGTGTAGAATATAACAGTGTTCTGCACTTTCATTTCTAACAGGAACTGAAAAGCTCACAATTTCAGAATAGAATTTCAGGAAAAGGAGACAAAATAAATAATTAAAATGTACTGCAGAGATTATATATATATATATGATTTATAATTTTATATTACCATCTCAAACACCAAGATTACAAGTTGTGCGCAAAACAAAAAAATATGCGCTATTGCACTCTCCATAGCGCTGCCATTACATGTTACTGAAAAAGCTTCTTTTGTTGTGCGATATGGTGCGTTAAGCTCCATACTGCACAAAAACCAAGGCCTGACTTGACATGCTTGTGCTTGTTTTCCCCCATAGACATCATAGTAACATAGTAACATAGTAGATGAGGTTGAAAAAAGACCGAAGTCCATTGAGTTCAACCTATGCAAATCTAAAATACTTACAAAAATCTCCAGTTAAGCACTAAAAGGTGACCCATTTAATACTAGCAATCATATCCATGAATTTTATTTCTAGACAGAAATGTATCCAAACAATTTTTAAATGTATCTAGGGTTTTGGCATTCATAACCTCCTTTGGTAATGAGTTACACAATTTTATTGCCCTCCTTTCCTTCAACCTTAAATTGTGACCTCTTTTCACAAACAATTTTCTTGGAATAAACAGAGCTTCTGCCATCTCTGTATATGGGCCTTGCATATATTTATATAAACTAATCATGTCACCTCTCAAGTGCCTTTTTTCTAAAGAAAACAGACCCAGTTTGGCTAACCTCTCCTCATAGCTTAAATTCCCCATACCCTTTTTAGCTTTGTGGCCCTTCTCTGAACTTTTTCTAGTTCTGCAATATCTTTTTGTCCCCAGAACCGCACTCCATACTCAAGATGAGGTCTTACCAGGGATTTATATAGTTGCAGAATTATGCTTTCCTCCCGTGACTAAATGCCTCTTTTTATACATGCTAGTTTCTTATTAGCCTTTGTAGCCGCTACCCTACATTGTGCACCCATCTTTAGCTTGTTATCTATTACTACTCCCAACTCCTTTTCCTCCTCTGTTTGGCTAAGTCTTGTCCCATTTAAATAATACGTTGCCTGCTTATTTTTACTTCCAAAATGTAGAACCTTTCATTTTCCCGTATTATATCTAATTTTCCATTTACCTGCCCATACTTTTAATTTGTGCAGATCCCTTTGTCCTGCTCTGACCTAATGACCTTACTTAACTTAGTATCATCTGCAAAAATAGAGATGTCGCTATTTAATCCTTGTTCCAAGTTATTTATAAAAATATTAAAAGGAACAGGGCCCAGTGCTGATCCCTGGTGGACTCCACTGATTACCTTTGTCCAATCTGAGTATGATCCATTCACTACTACTCCTTGCTCCCTATCTTTTATCCAGTTATTTATCCATGAGCTAACATTTTCAGCTATTCCCAGTCCTCTAATTGTGTGCATTAATCTCTCATGTGGCACTGTATCAAATGCCTTTGCAAAATCTAAGTATATCACTGATTCCCCTTTATCTATATTTTTACTTACTTCATCATAGAATCAAATTAGATTAGTTTGACATGATCTATTTCTCATAAACCATGCTGATTTGAACTCATAATCTTGTTTACACGAGTGCTCATCAATATAATCCCTGCTTCCCTTTTTGAAGAGTGGCACCACATCAGCTTTATGCCAATCCTGGGGTACCATGCCTGAGAATAATGAGTCTTGAAAAATTAAGAGTAGAGGTTTGTCTATGACAGTGCTTAGTTCCCTTAACACTCTTGGGTGCATTCCATCTGGGCCTGGAGTTTTATTTACCTTAACATTATCCAGTGTTTTCCTGATATCCTCTATACATAACCCAGTTAATGGTATGGGCTGGCATGTTCTAGTTTGTTCCAAAGTATCGTCTATTGGTTCCTCTCTTGTGTATACTGAAGAAAAAAACTGGTTTAGTACCTCAGCCTTCTCCCTGTCACTGTTAACTATGCTACCCTCCACGCATTTTATTGTGCCTATATTGTCCTTTTTTTGCTATTTATTTACTTAAAGAACCTTTTAGGGTTAGACTTAGAATCCTTTGCAATTAATTTTTCATTTT
Source organism: Bombina bombina (assembly GCF_027579735.1). NCBI lineage: Eukaryota > Metazoa > Chordata > Amphibia > Anura > Bombinatoridae > Bombina > Bombina bombina. The sequence continues at coordinate 145,948,601 of NC_069503.1, read as the reverse complement.
CAATTTTCGCTCATTTGATTGCTTTTTTGCATGCTTTGTTATATTCCTTATAAATATGGTATGCACTATTTTCTTTGAATAATTTTAATGCCCTACATTTTTTCCTAATTTCTCTTAACACATTTTTATTTAGCCACATTGGCTTGGATTTTTAATTTTTATTTTTATAACCATATGGTATTTGTTGATATGTATTTTTATTTAAAAAAGTTTTAAATATTATCCATTTATCCTCTGTATTTTTATTAGAGAATACTTAGTCCCAATTGATGTTATTTAATGATTTCCTTAAATCCTTGAATTTTGCTTTCTTAAAATTAAAAGTCTTAGTTAAACCTTTAAGACACTGCTTATGATCACTGTTACCCAAATGTTCTTTGACTTCTGTGTTTGATATTATATCTGTATTGTTTGATAGCACTAAATCCAAAATAGCTTTACTCCTAGTTGGCTCCTCTATTAATTGTGACAAGAAGTTTACCCTGAGAACATTTAAAAATCTATCCCCCTTAGCTAAATTACTAGTTTCATTGGCCCAGTTTATATCAGGGTAGTTAAAATATCCCATAATTACAGCACTCTTATATCACTGCCTTACCTATTTGCATTAGTAGTGTAGTTTCCTCCAGGTCACTAATGTTGGGTTGCTTGTAGCATGTTCCAAGTAATATTTTTTTAGGATTTTTCCCCCTACTCTTTATTTCAACCCACAGGGTCTCTACATTATCACCTGTATTATAAATATCTTACCTAATTGTAGGTTTAAGGTTAGGTTTAATATACATGCAGATTCCTCCACCCCTTTTATTATTCCTGTCCCTCCTAAATAAAGTATACCCCTCTAAGTTAACTGCCCAGTCATGTAAATCATCCAAACAAGTTTCAGTTATACTGATAATTTCATAGTCCTCTTCTGCAACTAAGAGCTCCAACTCCCCCATTTTACCTGTCATGCTTCTTGCATTTGTTGTCATACATTTAATTTTCATGTGCTTTCTGCTGCTACTTGGTGTGCTTTCCTCCATACTTTCTGATAACACCTGCGATCGCAGTAACGCAATCCCCATTAATGTCTATGGGGAAAAGAAAGTTATGTAAAATCCTAACACCCTAACATAAACCCCTAGTCTAAATACCCCTAATCCGCTGCCCCCCGACATCGCCAACATTAAATAAAGTTATTAACCCCTGAACCACTGCCCCCCGCCTACACCTAAATTAACCTCTTAACCCCTAAACCCCGAACATTGCTGACACTAAATAAACCTATTAACCCCTAAACCACCAGCCCCCGACATCACTGACACTAAATAAACCTATTAACCCCTAAACTGCCAGCCCTCCACATCGCTACTACTATAATAAAACATTTAACCCCTAAACCGCCAGCCCCCCCATTGCTACTACTATAATAAAACTATTAACCCCTAAACCACCACCACCCCACATCGCAACACACTAAATTAAACTTTTAACTCCTAAACCTATCACCTATTCTTTAAATTAAATTTACAATATTACTATCTTAAAATAAATAAAAACTTTCCTATGAAATTAAAAAAAATAAGATTAAACTATAAATAAACCTAATATAGCTATTTTAAGAAAATAAAATAAACTAAACATAAAAAAACTAAATTACAAAATTAAAGATAACCTAACACTACAAAAAAATAAACAAAATCTAACATTACCAAAAGAAACAAACACTAAAATTACGAAAAATAAAAAAACACTAAGATTACAAAAATAAAAACGAAATTATCCAAAGTAATAAAAATTAAACCTTATCTAAAAGCCCTATAAAAACAAAAAGCCACCCCAAAATAAAATCACCCCTAAAATCACCCCCTAATCTATCAATAAACTACCAATAGCCCTTAAAAGGGCCTTTTGTAGGGCATTGCACTACATTAAACAGCTCTTTTACATAATTAAATTAAAGTCTCCCCTCAAAGTAAAACCCCCACCCAACCTCTGTGACCTAGGACAGCCTTTTAATTTTTCGTAATTTTTGTGTTTTTTGTTTTTGTAATGTTAGCTTATCTTTAATTTTCGTAATATAGTGTTTGTTTTTTGTAATGTTACGTTTTTTTTTTGCAGTGTTGTAAAGTTAGTCTTTCGGTTTTGTAATCTAGTGGGGGGGGGGGTTGTAATGTTATGTTTTTTATTTTGCAGTGTTGTAAAGTTAGTCTTTCAGTTTTGTAATCTAGTGGGGGGGTTGTAATGTTACGGTTTTTTTTGTAGTGTTAGGATTTTTTAAAATTGTAATTTAGGTAATTTTTTTTTAGTTTATTATTTTTTTAAATAGTAATGTTCGGTTAACTTATAGTTTATTCTTAGTTTTTTTTTTATTTCACAGGTAAGTTTTTATTTAGTTTAAGATTAATTTTATTGTAATTTTAATTTAAAGTTGGGGGGTTTAGGTTTAGGGGTTAATAGTTTAATTTATTGTTTTGCGATGTGGGGGCCGGCAGTTTAGGGGTTAATAGATTTATTTTAGTAGTAGCGACGTGGGTGACCGGCAGTTTAAGGTTTAATAGGTTTTTTTATAGTAGTAGACACTGTACAAATTTAACATTGCTCCATTTCTTCTTAATGTGAATGAGTTGGCTTGAATCAGCAACCCTGCCCCACAAACTGCATCACCTCTTAATAAATGGATGGGCAAGTCTCTATTATCAACTAGAAAATGGAAACCCATAGGCTAGTGCATTTCCTTAAAAAGAAAAATCCTGTCTTTTAAAACATCATAATATGTAATTAATACTTTCAGCTTTATTTATTTTTTATTTTACATCCCTTGTATTGTTGGCATAAAAATATAAAGAAAACTGAAAAACAACGATAATGCTAAAAGTTTCTTTCTTTACCGTCAACATCTGCCTTTCATTTGTTCTACATAAACGGTTTAGTTAACAGGTTAATTTCAAACAGGACTTTTCTTCTGCCTGAGAATGAATAGGTATACCCTGAACACCCTAATGCACTCTCTAACCTTAACAGGTTCCAAAATAATTTTCTGAGACTTATCTCCCTCTGTCACCTAGGGCAGCTTAATTAATAAATTTAAGATGCATAATAAAATGTCCTGACTCATTTCAAATGACTTATATAAAAGGACATTAAACTCCATGCATAAGAAACAGCAGCACTGCTTAATGAAGTTAAAATAATGTTTGCAAGAAAAAGGTTAAGGAAAAGTGTCATCATTTTAATACTAGCATGAAGCGTTTGCGATTAGCGCTTATAAAATTAACCAGAGATTAGATCTCTGGTTAATTTTATAAATGTACCCAAAATGCCCCCTAAATACAGTGGTGTGTTTTTTATTAAAAAATAAAAATGATGGTATTTTTATTTTTTAATAAAATAACTGCACTAGGCAATATTTGGGGGGTTAAAGTTGGCAACGTACCTACTGCGCTGCGCTAGTTCTCATGTTGTGTCTTACGGCATTAGAACAAGGCTCCCATTGGAAACTATGGAAGCGCGCTCTCGTGAGCGCATTGCTGTCAGCTTGTAATACCAGCACACATTAGCGTGTGCTGGTATTACTCAGTGGAGCGCAAATATCGTTTTCTCGAAAGTGATATTTAGCACTCCACTTGTTATCTGGTCCTAAAGCTCTAATGGTAGAGGGGTAAATACACCACACAGACATCATTGTACATATATATATATATATATATATATATATATATATATATATATATATATATATATATATATATATATATTTATTTATTTATATATTACAGCATAATACAGATCTCAATTTTTAAAGATAGAGAAATCAATTTCATATAGAATGGTGTTTAGTTGTATTGTCATGGAAGGCATGGTAACAAACTGTGTACCATTCTGCACAATCTCCTGGTTTATGAGTGCCTCGTCTACATCTGGGTAGAAAGGCCCTCAGCACTACCTTGTGTCTTCTTATGGGGACGATCAGTGTTTTGTTTTTTTCTTCTCTCCTGTGTCTCCAAAAACTAAACATAAACATGGTGGAGCTCACAAGCATTACAATTGCTAAGTAAATTTGTCTGGTTTCTGTTATCTTGGCCCTTTATATTTTCCTGATACAATCCTTCAAGGAAAGAGGTGAAGGAAGGAAAGAGATGTAGGAATGAGAAGTGAAAGGGAGGGGAGATGGGATGGAAATAAAATAGGTAAAAGAAACAAATAGGACAGAGACGGGGTGAGAGGGGGAGTGGGGAGAATGTGAGATTGAGCCCAGTATGAGCGTTTTTTTTCTTCTCTTTCTCTTTTATTTTTGTAAGATGGAAAAAGTCATTCATGCCCCAGTTAAACTATAATAGAAGTTAACTCCAAAAAGAAATTAATTTTGCTCCCTAGATGTGACATTGACTTAATACTTACTTTACATGTTTGGTTTGTCTAGATGTAAACTGCTAAGTGGTCTTATCTGGCATTGTATTATTTCTATTCATATTTTGCTTGTTTTTTCTTTTTCTTGTCTTGTGAATGTACTTAATAAATATTATTAAAAAAAAACAAAAAAAACAATCCTTCTATTGATCTCAGTCTGAGACACCTATTGATGTCTCCACAACTTAAGAGTTATCACACGTTAACTACATACTCACAAATGTGATGATTGGCTCTAGAATAACTATTAGAAATAGAGTGATGGATAGGCAGATGATGGCTAAGTTGCTAATAAAAGATGATAGTGATATGATGCAGAAGATATCCGATGGCATATTCATGACCACAAACGTCATCATTTTTAAAAGGAATTACTGCTTGATCATTTTAATGACTCACATAATTTGATGTGAGTTGACCATCAAACAATTAAAGCTAATTTAAAGGAAACTAATGCTTACTAAATAATTTTGTTAGTATTTGTTAATTTTATTTAAATTAGTGCATTCATTCGGATATAATCATTTTGTGAAAATGAAACAAATATCCGTGTTTTCGTCAGAAGTTTGCATTCATGACGAAACAAATGCACAAGCCTGAAAACTGAAAAACTCTTAACAGGATATAGAAATGTAATTTACAGTATATGGGAAGTAAATAGGAGGTTGAAATCAAATTTAATTGCTTGGCATATGAATCACACATTTTCCAAGGAAGACTACCTGAATATTTTTCACCTTAAGTGAACAAAGTGGCGCAATTTATTAAGTGTCTGTTGAATTTTACTCTATCTGGAGTCACTTAAATGCACTATACCTTTTTGAAATGGCAGCTCTCTTGTAACCCGGCGGAAAGTTGCATGACTTGTCAGAACAATTGTGATTTTAGTTCTTGTAAAACACATTTTAATCTTAGTGTTACTGTTTTAATACGTCTCTAAGGGTCTAAAATCTGCTAAGCTTTTGTAGCATGATGGATAAGTTATATAGGGATTTTAGGTTTAAATTAAAGGACATGTAGTTCAGTAGTATACAGGAACTGCATAAATACAACATACTACTGTAATTATACTGCTACCAAGTGTATTTTATCCTGTTCTAACTTACAGTTTACTATAACTCTGATTGGTAAGTATGCTCCAGGGACTGTGCACTATAGATTTCATGTCCTTTTACGGTTTACAGGAAAACATTTCAATTTGGAATGTGTCATAGAAAATTATGTAATTGACATTAAATTAAAATGGCACATTGACGAATAGCTGAGGACCATTTGTAGCAATATAAATTATACTACATAAGATGTTGCATTGTTTAAAGGGACATTAAACCCAACATTTTGTTTGGTGCACATTTTTTTAACCCTTACACTTTACACTAGGTCTTTACTTGTAATATATTGCTTATCATGACTCAAGCTAACAATAGTGCACCACTGGCCCATGATGTTAAAAAGAATCTCCAAAGGGCAACTAGCAAAATGGATTACTCCCCAAGTATGGTCATCCTCCACCACTCAGCCCAGGATACACTCAGACTCCACCCCCCCCTTTGGCACACCTGACCCCACCCACATCACATCCGTGGCTCCACCAATCTGATATGGCCTCATCACAAAAAACTAGTAGAGGCTCAAGAAATCTTGTGAGGTGAACACTTGATTATAAAAGTAAATTGGAAAGTATTTAACGGTCAATACAAAATTAAAAATGTTAAATTAAAACTGTTTAGCTAGACAAGAAGTAGCATACATTGTATTTATGTATACATTAATATTTTGTTGACATACATGCATATTGCTTTGTAAAAATTAAATATAGATTTCAAAAAAGCATTACAGTGGACCTATAGCAAAATGATAAGTTTATCTTTTGTAAATATTCCATAATAATTATTTAATTTTATTAATTGAAGACTAAACAAAAAGATACATTGAGACTCTACATTTTGGAACACAGATACAGGAGAGTTGTAGCAAATGTAATTAATATAGGGAAATATGAAATACACAAACATTAACATTTGTTGAAAGCAATAATTGCAGGTCACTGGCAAATTATTAAATGCCAAGAAATAATCAGTCATAGGTCACTTACTCTGAATTATAGATGGAGGTTAAGGTCCCATATATCAAATCTGCTTAACTGGTTTGTACTCTTCAATTAAACTTACTGTGACCTTGAACAAATCATTGAAAATGCTGCTTCCCCCTCCCAAAAAATAAAACTAATGATAAAGCCTTGAATTAATGTGTAGATTTAGATGGTAATGAGAAAAAAACAGCGTATTTTTCATTTGAAAAATAAAAAAAATGTGTCACAACAGCACAACATAAAATACCTAACTGTATTGTAGCAAACTGTTGTGTTATTTTTCTTAAAACAATAAATTGCCACAATATTCTAATTTAGTAACCAATGACATTTGCTGTTGGGAATTTTGAGTATGTTTTTGGTTTGCAACTAGAAACAAAAAAATGATTATCTCACAATAGTTTAGCTGAAATATCTGCATGCTTAATAAGTGTTCTAAATCATTTAAAACCTCCTTTTGTTAACAAAAATGCTTTGTTTTTGTAATCCAGAGATATGCATTTTTTAAAAAAAACCTTCTTAAAGGGACACTAAACCCAATTTTTTTTCTTTTATTATTCAGATAGAGCATGCAATTTTAAGCAACTTTATAATTTACTCCTAGTATTAATTTTAGGGAAAAGTGTAAACATATTTGTTCTAGACTATCAAGTAATTATTGCCTTGGGATATGAAACCCAAAAAATTATTTCTGGATTCAGAGCATGCAATTTTAAAAAAGTTTAAAATTGACTTTGATTATCATATTTGCTTAGTTACCATGGCATTTTTAGTTGAAGGTAGGTAGGCATCTGGAGCCATCTAGAGCCCTTGTAAATGAACAACATTCTTCAAAACTGCTGCCATATAGTGTTCAGTATAAAAGCAAGATCTATCTGAATCATGAAAGAAAATTGTTGGGTTTGATATTCCTTTAATTTAGTGGATGCAGAATTTTTAGGATTTGTCAATGTCAATGGAAGGGGAAGTGGTAACGAAATCATATAAATTTGAAAGATCACTTAATAAAGTGCTTGATTATGAACCTATAGAAGTGTGGTCATAGTTAATAGTCTAAATTAAATTTGTTGTTGTTTAAAAAGATAGATCCTTTATTATCCTTTCCCAGTTTTGCATAACCAACACTGTTATACTAATACACTTTTTACCTTTGTGATTACCTTGTATCTAAGCCTCTAAAGACTGCCCCCTTACCTCTGTTTTTTTGACAGACTTGCATTTTTGCCAATCAGTGCTGACTCCACAGGAGTGAGCACAATGTTATCTATATGACACATATGAACTAGCACTGTCTAACTGGGAAAAACTGTCAAAATGCACTTAGATAAGAGACAACCTTTAACGGTTTAGAAAACTGTGTATGAGCCTACCCATGTTTAGCTCTCAACAAAGAACACCAAGAGAACAGAGTAAATTTGATGATACAAGTAAATTGAAAGTTGTTTAAAATTGCATACCCTATCTGAATCATAAAAGTTTAATTTTTACTTGACTTTCCCTTTAAATGGCAGCCTGTAAATTTCAAGTTGGAATGGAACAGAATATCTTTGCTGAGAACCCCAATTTCTTTTTTTTATTATAAATATTATTATAGTTATACACCACTGAAGATAAAATATTAAATGATGTTATGTATCAGTTTACAGAATGTTTATCAATACAAAAGGCAGATATACAATAATAATATTATAATAATTATATAATAATACAATATAATGATAATGAAAGCCCTAGTAAAAAAATGTGTTAAAGTAAATAGAACTGCTAATAAGGAAGAATGAATTAAATTGAGTTTTAGAAAAAGAAATATAATTATATAAAGTAAATAGAGAGAGAAAATGTTTAATATGTTTTTGGAAGTCTGTGATAATATATGTGTAGGATTTGTATTACTCATCGTAAAAAAAAATGTAACATGTTGGTATGATGGATCTGTATCAGAATTGTTCATATGCTATTCTGAAAAGATAGGAGTTATGTTTCTGCATAAAAAGCCATAGGTATGGTGAGCATTTGAAATGGAACAGAGCTCCCGCATGGCTGCTGTACAAGAGATGTGAGTAAAGAATTTATTAGAGGAGAGTATTTCTGTAGAATCGTTAAGTGGTTGGATAGCGTATTTGGAAATTAGGTTTGGAATGTAGTAGGGACCATATTGCTAGGTGCTTTGAAAGTGAAAAATAATTAAAAAATAATACTAGAGGAGAGGCCAATGGATTACAGTGCAAGTGCAGTAAAATATAAATACATGAAAAGAAAAATAAGAAGGTGAGTTGAAAATGGCTTATTGATGGAAGAGATTAATGATGAGTGGGGTAATAGCTTGTAATACCCAGTTCTTAATATAATATAATGGATTCAGATTTTTTAAGTTAATAAATAATGTACCAATTTGGCAATGATTTGCAAATAAACTTTACAAGACCAGGTGAATTAAGAATATTTGTGCGCTTACCTAATCATAAACAAAAAAAAAAAAAAAAAATGTTGAGGTACAACGACCATGTATGTAACACAGACTTTTTTCAAGTTTATTTGGCAAATATCCAGATGTATTACAAATCACTTATGGCTAGATTTAGAGTTTTGTCGGTAACGACCCGCGTAGCTAACGCTGGCTTTTTTCTGGCCGCACCTTTAAAATAACTCTGGTATTGAGAGTCCACAGAATGGCTGCGTTAGGCTCCAAAAAAAGGAGCGTAGAGCATATTTAACGCAACTGCAACTCTCGATACCAGAGTTGCTTACGGACGCGGCCAGCCTCAAAAACGTGCTTGTGCACGATTCCCCCATAGGAAACAATGGGGCTGTTTGAGCTGAAAAAAAACCTAACACCTGCAAAAAAGCCGCGTTCAGCTCCTAACGCAGCCCCATTGTTTGCTATGGGAAAACACTTCCTACGTCTGCACCTAACACTCTAACATGTACCCCGAGTCTAAACACCCCTAACCTTACACTTATTAACCCCTAATCTGCCGCCCCCGCTATCGCTGACCCCTGCATATTATTATTAACCCCTAATCTGCCGCTCCGTAAACCGCCGCTACTTACATTATCCCTATGTACCCCTAATCTGCTGCCCCTAACACCGCCGACCCCTATATTATATTTATTAACACCTAATCTGCCCCCACAACGTCGCCTCCACCTGCCTACACTTATTAACCCCTAATCTGCTGACCGGACCGCACCACTATTATAATAAAGTTATTAACCCCTAATCCGCCTCACTAACCCTATAATAAATAGTATTAACCCCTAATCTGCCCTCCCTAACATTGCCGACACCTAACTTCAAACATTAACCCCTAATCTGCCGACTGGAGCTCACCGCTATTCTAATAAATGTATTAACCCCTAAAGCTAAGTCTAACCCTAACACTAACACCCCCCTAAGTTAAATATAATTTAAATCTAACGAAATTAATTAACTCTTATTAAATAAATTATTCCTATTTAAAGCTAAATACTTACCTGTAAAATAAACCCTAATATAGCTACAATATAAATTATATTTATATTATAGCTATTTTAGGATTTATATTTATTTTACAGGTCACTTTATATTTATTTTAACCAGGTACAATAGCTATTAAATAGTTAAGAACTATTTAATAGCTAAAATAGTTAAAATAATTACAAATTACCTGTAAAATAAATCCTAACCTAAGTTACAATTAAACCTAACACTAGACTATCAATAAATTAATTAAATAAAATACCTACAATTACCTACAATTAAACCTAACACTACACTATCAATAAATTATTTAAATACAATATCTACAAATAAATACAATGAAATAAACTAACTAAAGTACAAAAAATAAAAAAGAACTAAGTTACAAAAAATAAAAAAATATTTACAAACATTAGAAAAATATTACAACAATTTTAAACTAATTACACCTACTCTAAGCCCCCTAATAAAATAACAAAGCCCCCCAAAATAAAAAAATGCCCTACCCTATTCTAAATTACAAAAGTTCAAAGCTCTTTTACCTTACCAGCCCTGAACAGGGCCCTTTGCAGGGCATGCCCCAAAGAATTCAGCTCTTTTGCCTGTAAAAAAAACCCATACAATACCCCCCCAACATTACAACCCACCACCCACATACCCCTAATCTAACCCAAACCCCCCTTAAATAAACCTAACACTAAGCCCCTGAAGATCTTCCTACCTTATCTTCATCCTGCCAGGTTCACCGATCCGTCCTCGGAAGTCTTGATCCAAGCCTCGGAAGTGTTGATCCAAGCCCAAGCGGGGGGCTGAAGAGCAACGTCCATCCTCGGGCTGAAGTCTGGATCCAAGCGACGACTGAAGAAATCCCTCCTCGGGCTGAAGTCGGAAGTCCATCATCTGGATGAAGTCTTCTATCAAGCCGCATCTTCAATCTTCTTTCTTCTGGAGCGGAGCGGAACCATCTTCTTCCAAGCCGACATGGAACATCCTCTTCAACCGACGACTAGACAACCAATGACGGTTCCTTTAAATGACGTCATCCAAGATGGCGTCCCTCGAATTCCGATTGGCTGATAGGATTCTATCAGCCAATCGGAATTAAGGCAGGAATATTCTGATTGGCTGATGGAATCAGCCAATCAGAATCAAGTTCAATCCGATTGGCTGATCCAATCAGCCAATCAGATTGAGCTCGCATTCTATTGGCTGATCGGAACAGATTGAGCTCGCATTCTATTGGCTGATCCATCAGCCAATCAGAATATTCCTACCTTAATTCCGATTGGCTGATAGAATCCTATCAGCCAATCAGAATTCGAGGGACGCCATCTTGGATGACGTCCCTTAAAGGAACCGTCATTCGTCGGGAAGTCGTCGTCGGAAGAAGATGGGTCCGCGGTGGAGGTCTTCAAGATGGAGCCGGTCCTCATCGGATGAAGATAGAAGATGCCGCTTGGAAGAAGATGGTTGCCGGTCCAGATCTACTCTTCTTCCCGGATAGGATGAAGACTTTGGACCCTCTTCTGGACTTCTTCAGCCGTCGGATGATGGATGTCTAGCCCCTTCTTGGGTTGGATGAAGATATCGGAGCCAGGACGGATCGGTTTGATACCCGGTGAGGTGAAGACAAGGTAGGAAGAACTTCAGGGGCTTAGTGTTAGGTTTATTTAAGGGGGGTTTGGGTTAGATTAGGGGTATGTGGGTGGTGGGTTGTAATGTTGGGGGGGTATTGTATGTGTTATTTTACAGGCAAAAGAGCTGAATTTCTTGGGGCATGCCCCGCAAAGGGCCCTGTTCAGGGCTGGTAAGGTAAAAGAGCTTTGAACTTTAGTAATTTAGAATAGGGTAGGGAATTTTTTTATTTTGGGGGTCTTTGTTATTTTATTAGGGGGCTTAGAGTAAGTGTAATTAGTTTAAAATTGTTGTAATATTTTTCTGATGTTTGTAAATATTTTTTTATTTTTTGTAACTTAGTTCTTTTTTATTTTTTGTACTTTAGTTAGTTTATTTCATTGTATTTATTTGTAGATATTGTATTTAATTAATGTATTGATAGTGTAGTGTTAGGTTTAATTGTAGGTAATTGTAGGTATTTTATTTAATTAATTTATTGATAGTGAAGTGTTAGGTTTAATTGTAACTTAGGTTAGGATTTATTTTACAGGTAATTTTGTAATTATTTTAACTATTTTAGCTTTTAAATAGTTCTTAACTATTTAATAGCTATTGTACCTGGTTAAAATAAATACAAAGTTACCTGTAAAATAAATATAAATCCTAAAATAGCTATAATATAATTATAATTTATATTGTAGCTATAATAGGATTTATTTTACAGGTAAGTATTTAGCTTTAAATAGGAATAATTTATTTAATAAGAGTTAATTAATTTCGTTAGATTTAAATTATATTTAACTTAGGGGGGTGTTAGTGTTAGGGTTAGACTTAGCTTTAGGGGTTAATACATTTATTAGAATAGTGGTGAGCTCCAGTCGGCAGATTAGGGGTTAATGTTTGAAGTTAGGTGTCGGCGATGTTAGGGAGGGCAGATTAGGGGTTAATACTATTTATTATAGGGTTAGTGAGGCGGATTAGGGGTTAATAACTTTATTATAGTAGCGGTGCGGTCTGCTCGGCAGATTAGGGGTTAATAAGTGTAGGCAGGTGGAGGGGACGTTGAGGGGGGCAGGTTAGGGGTTAATAAATATAATATAGGGGTCGGCGGTGTTAGGGGCAGCAGATTAGGGGTACATAGCTATAATGTAGGTGGCGGCGGCGTGCGGATGGCAGATTAGGGGTTAATTATTGTAGGTAGCTGGCGGCGACGTTTTGGGGGGCAGGTTAGGGGTTAATAAATATAATATAGGGGTCAGCGGTGTTAGAGGCAGCAGATTAGGGGTACATAAGTATAACGTAGGTGGCGGTCGGCAGATTAGGGTTTAAAAAAATGTAATCGAGTGGCGGCGATGTGGGGGACCTCGGTTTAGGGGTACATAGGTAGTTTATGGGTGTTAGTGTACTTTAGAGCACTGTAGTTAAGAGCTTTATGAACCGGCGTTAGCCCAGAAAGCTCTTAACTACTGACTTTTCTTTGCGGCTGGAGTTTTGTCGTTAGATTTCTGACGCTCACTTCAGCCACGACTCTAAATACCGGAGTTAGAAAGATCCCATTGAAAAGATAGGATACGCAAATGACGTAAGGGGATCTGCGGTATGGAAAAGTCGCGGCTGAAAAGTGAGCGTTAGACCCTTTTTTGACTGACTCCAAATACCGGCGGTAGCCTAAAACCAGCGTTAGGAGCCTCTAACGCTGGTTTTCACGGCTACCGCCAAACTCCAAATCTAGGCCTTAGAATATAAAGCCAAAGCTCACCCTAGATTCCATACAATATTTTTTTACCACAATTCAAACATATTTGAATGGGCACCAGGTATTGGGAAAACCTCAATATCATTGTTCTAGACTATGCTACTGAATTTAGACAGCTTTTCATAAAACGGGGCTTCTTTCATTAAACAAAAAAAAAAATCTCCAACGTCAACAAGTTAACAGCTGTTAAAATAGATTTTTGTCATGCTTTGTTAAACTAAACCAGACAGTTCTTTTAGGCAATGGTAGTTTTAAAAGATATCATATGAAATCTGCTTTCTATGATATAATTCACACAGCTACAGTTTTCATACAGTAATATCCATTTGGCCTTGCAGTTATTTTAGTTGGTGCTTTCCAGAAGGGGAACCTAACCAAACAGAATATTATTTTAATGATTAACATTTTCTTATGATAGGGTTTAAAAGTACAAGTTGTGTGAAACAGAGGTCGCTGTTATATTCTGAAAAATAATACTGTATCTGAGGTTTTCATGTTTCAATATTCTTTAAGTTGGAAGACATCATCTTTTTAGGTAAAGATAATCTATATAAACAGAAAACTTACCTTACTTAAGTAGTGGAGAGAAAATATATAGGGAAATTATTTTTTAAATGAAGAATTTTGACATTCATAAAGTCAAAGTAATATTATTTAATATTGGATCTTATTTTATGTTTCCTTAGAGCGCTAATTGCGCTAGAAGTATACTTCCTGCGCTTGTTAGGTTTTGTTGGTATTATGAGTTGAAAGTAAAAAGTTTTCACTCTCCCGCTAACCCGACAAGTGCAAACAGCTTACTTCTAGCGCAATTAGACGGTCGCGCCACAACAATAACCTATTCCCCTATAGAAGTCAATGCAGAAATTGAAAAAAAACTAACACCCCACTCTCGCGCAAAAACAAATGCATATTCACATTTGTGCTAACCCAACACCTAGTTTCATATTCGCAAGCCTGATCTCATATCCCAATATGGGCAAGCACGATTGCATATTATAATATGCGCAAACCCGACATAAAAATATGAATATTGCATTAATATGCTTTTTCATGTTTTCATTTGCTTAGCTGCAAAGGGCTCCAATGTAATTCTATATATGTCTATATATGTATACATATGTATTTATATGTGTATATATGTCTGTAAATACAAATATACACATAAAAATACATAAATACATATGTACATATGTATAGACATTTATATATATATATATATATATATATATATATATATATATATATATATATATATATATATATATATATATATATATATATATATACATACATAAACATATTTAGACATGTATGTATCCCTATGTTAAAGCCCATTGCAGTCGTTTTTTTCTAACAACTGAGATCTCATATCTGAGCCTTTATAACTGTTTTGGGCAATATTTTTTAAAATATTTTTTTATTAGATGGTGTAACTGTACTTTGTAATTTATTTTTTATGTGTTTTGTGACACAAACAGTTAACCACAGCTCTGAGGAAGCGGTAATCATTCTAGCATACATCACGTTTACTTTTAACTCATAATACAAGTGCAATTTAACATGCATGCAATCGATCGCAAAAAAAATGATTTCACTTGCGTAAAAACATTTGTGCCTCACTTGTAATCTGGCCCTAATTCCTTACATTTTAATAAATATACGGTAATTGATATAATTGGTATATGATTTTTATTTTTAATCAGCTGTATTTCAATTATATTCACAGACACTGGGGCTCTGATGCATGAATTTCAAACTCAAGGCAATTACAAATGAGCTTTTTATTTTTTACAGACCAGTAAATACAGTATAGTTGCATACTCAATGGATGTATGATAAAAAGACAATGCAATAGCACTTAGTCTGAATTTCAAATGTGTAGTAGACAACCATTAGCCAATCACAAATGCATATACATATATTCTGTGAATTTTTGCACATGCTCAGTAGGAGCTTGTAACTCAAAAAGTGTCAATAAATAAAGACTGCACATTTTGTTAATTGAAGTAAATTGAAAAGTTGTTTAAAATTGCATGCTCTATCTGAATAATGAAAGTTTAATTTTGACTTGAGTGTCCCTTTAATCATAATGTCATAGTAAGAAGGCAGAAGTCCATTGAGCTCAAAATATACATAACCTACCTCTTTTAGCTGTCAATTGATCTTAAATAATACAATTAGAAACAGACCCATTCACTACCTACTTAGGCAATTGTTGCTGTTTAATCATTCCTCCAATCCTGGAATACTATTCCTGAGGAATGTGTCTTGAAAAAATAAGAGAAGAGGTTTGGCTATAACTGTTCTAAATTCCCTTAGTACTGTTGTGTGTCTATTCCATTGGACCTTTAGTTTTATTTACTTTGATATTTTGAAGTTTTTCCCTGATATCCTTTAGAGATAACCAAGTTATTGGCTTGGGCTTTTATGTTCTAGTTTGTTTCAGAAAACATTTTTCTGTTTGACAGTTATTCCCTGTAGAAAACTAATTTCTCTTGTAAGATGTATCAAGTCCACGGATTCATCCATACTTGTGGAATATTCTCCTTCCCTACAGGAAGTGGCAAAGAGAGCACCCACAGCAGAGCTGTCTATATAGCTCCTCCCTTAGCTCCACCCCCCAGTCATTCTCTTTGACGGCTTAACTGCTAGGAAGGGTAAAGTGAGTGTGGTGACAAAAATGTTAGTTTTTTATTTCTCAAGCAAGAGTTCGTTATTTTAAATGGTACCGGTGTGTACTATTTACTCTCTGGCAGAAAAGAGATGAAGATTTCTGCAGGGAGGATGATGATTTTAGCACTTTGTAACTAAAATCCACTGCTGTTCTCACAAGGCCTGAAGAGTACAGGAAAACTTCAGTTGGGGGAACAGTTTGCAGGCTAAACTGCTTTGAGGTATGTTCAGTCTATTTTTTTCTAGACAGACTGTGTTAATTCTAGAAAAGGCTGACAATATCCCCATGAGGGAAGGGTAAGCTGTATTCAGAGACTTAGTAAGAATCCCAGCTTGCACAAAGGGCTCATTAGTTACTGGTGACACTGATAAGAAAAAACATTTTTATTATTATTACAATAACGTTTTTTTGAGGGACTTTAAGGAGTCTTTGTGGCTTGTTTATGGGTTATTAACCCACATGGCTAGTTTAGGAAACATATAAAAAAAGGTTAAATATGAGCGCAGGGTGATTCACCAAACTCCTGAAAAGACCTAAAGGTCCCTAATATAGGCCAGAAACTAGTAATATGAAATAACAGAGAACAGGAGCGCTAAAAAGCTGAAGGTGAAGTAACTCTAAACGTGAATATAAATACAATAAAACCAGGTATATCCTGCAAGTAACAAAGTGCTATCAAAACAAAATCTAAATTAATTCAAAGTGCCATTCACTAATGGTGTATATTTAGTAGAAAATGAAATACTTAATACTTAAAGTTACCAAGTGTATCCCTTTAAATAGTGCACAAGTGTTCTTAATATGTATGTATGTACTATGATTGAAAAATGAAATCAAATCTAACATTTAAAAAGGGGGCTATGCCAATTTAATATACTTCATAAAACAAAAAAGAATAATATTAGACAATTCTATTAAAAATTGTATAAATGCATAAAACTAACGGACGTCTCCGTTAAAAATAAAAATAAAACTCAGGTTGCCACCACATAAAATATATATATATATATATATATATATATATATATATATATATATATATATATATATATATATATATATATATATATATATATATATATATATATATATATATATATATATAGGAAGATCCGTTAATGTGGACCAGTGGAACTAATATCAGTTCAAGTTGGAAAGTTAACAGGAGTGATTTCCAAAGTTCATACTCTCAGCTAGCGATCAACCGCAGGCTTACCCCCACACTGTTTGTGCTCTGAAGTCTCTGTGATCAAAGTTACCGCCGTAGCGGGGTGACGTCACCTTTATGGGCGCTGTCCTGGATCAAAACCTCTAAAGAGGAATGGACAGTAGTTAACTGGGTATTATAGTTCATAGCACTTGAACTGATATTAGTTCCACTGGTCCACATTAACGGATCTTCCTATATATATATATTTTTTTTTTTGTGGTGGCAACCTGAGTTTTATTTTTATTTTTATTTTTAACGGAGACGTCCGTTAGTTTTATGCATTTATACAATTTTTAATAGAATTGTCTAATATTATTCTTTTTTGTTTTATGAAGTATATTAAATTGGCATAGCCCCATTTTTAAATGTTAGATTTGGTTTCATTTTTCAATCATAGTACCTTATACATATTAAGAACACTTGTGCACTATTTAAAGGGATACACTTGGTAACTTTAAGTATTAAGTATTTCGTTTTCTACTAAATATACACCATTAGTTTAGGAAACACTCTGTTGTGTTTCTTTTAGGCCCCATGACATCGAGTGAGGTGGGAGGGGCCTATTTTCGCGCCTCAGTTGCGCAGTTTCTTTTCCTCAGAGACATCCAACTGCTTCTCCAGAGGGTCCTGCTGTGTTTGAGGGCTGTAAAGAAGTTTTTTTCCCCACAAATCGTTCATAAAGGGCAGGTAGGCGCCACAGCAGATCTGTGGCAAGGTGCTGAACGTTTTTTACCGGTTTTTGACGTTTTGTCCATCTGGTTTTTACATTAAGGGGTTAATTGTTTATTTGCATAGCTGTGCAAAGTTACTAAAGCTTTATGATGCTACTGTAAAAATTTTGTTGAGTTTACTGCTTTTTTACACTGTTTTGCAGAGTTTGTGCAGCTTTTTTTCTCTTAAAGGCACAGTACCATTTTTTTCTAAGTATTATTTACTTTGAATAAAGTGTTTTCCAAGCTTGTTTGTTTCATTACTAGCCTGTTTAACATGTCTGACACTGGGAAAATCCTTGTTTAATGTGTTTAGAAGCCATTGTGGAACCCCCTCTTAGAATGTGTCCCACTTGCACTGATATGTCTATAAATTATAAAGAGCATATTTTAGCAATGAAAAATATATCAATAGATGATTCTCAGACAGAAGGAAATGAGTTTTTGACATCTAGCTACCCCAAGTGTCACAACCAGTAACGCCCGCACAAGTGACGCCAAGTACATCTAATGTGTCAAATTCATTTACTTTACAAGACATGGCCACAGTTATTTTTTTTCTAAACTGCCTGGTTTACAAGGAAAGCGTGACAGCTCTGGGTTAAGTAAAGCTGAGCAGTCTGACACTTTAGTAGCCGTATATGATATACCCTCACAATGTTCTGAAGTAGGGGTAAGGGATTTGTTATCTGAGGGAGAATTTTCTGATTCAGGAAAAACGCTCCCTCAGACAGATTATGACATGACGGCCTTTAAATTTAAGCTTAAACACCTCCGCTTATTGCTCAGGGAGGTATTAGCGACTCTAGATGATTGTGACCCCATAGTGGTTCCAGAGAAATTGTGTAAAATGGACAAATACTTAGAGGTTCCTGTTTACACTGGGATAAACCAGGTATTCCGTTTGCTCCCCCTCCTGTTTTTAAGAAAATGTTTCCCATATCTGACACCATGCGGGACTCGTGGCAGACGGTTCCTAACGTGGAGGGAGCTATTTCTACTCTATCGTACAACTATACCTATCAAAGACAGTTGTGCTTTCAAAGATCCTATGTATAAAAAATTAGAAGGTCTCCTGAAGAAAATTTTTGTTCATCAAGGTTTTCTTCTCCAACCTATTGCGTGCATTGTTCCTGTAACTACTGCAGCTGCTTTCTGGTTCGAGGCTCTAGAAGAGGCTCTTCAGATGGAGACTCCATTAGAGGATATTATGGATAGAATTAAGGCTCTTAAGTTGGCTAATTCTTTCATTACAGATGCCGCTTTCCAACTGGCTAAGTTAGCGGCAAAGAATTCAGGTTTTGCCATTTTAGCACGCAGGGCGTTATGGCTTAAGTCCTGGTCTGCTGATGTATCATCAAAATCTAAACTTTTGAACATCCCTTTCAAAGGAAAGACCCTATTCAGGCCTGAACTGAAATAGATTATTTCAGACATCACTGGAGGGAAAGGCCATGCTCTCCCTCAGGATAAAACAAATAAATTGAGGACCAAACAGAATAATTTTTGTTCCTTTCGGAAATTCAAGGGTGGTCCCGCTTCAGCTTCCCCTGCTGCAAAGCAAGAGGGGATTTTTGCCCAATCCAAGTCAGTCTGGAGACCTAACCAGGCTTGGAACAAGGGCAAACAGGCCAAGAAGCCTGCAGCTGCCTCTAAGACAGCATGAAGGGGTAGCCCCCGATCCGGGACCGGATTTAGTAGGGGGCAGACTCTCTCTCTTCGCTCAGGCTTGGGCAAGAGATGTCCACGATTCCTGGGCTTTAGAAATTGTTTCCCAGGAATATCTTCTGGACTTCAAAGACTCTCCCCTAAGGGGGAGGTTTCACACTTCTCAATTGTCTGCAAACCAGACAAAGAGAGAGGCGTTCTTACGCTGTGTAGAAGACCTACATACCATGGGAGTGATCCACCCAGTTCCAAAAGCGGAACAAGGGCTAGAATTTTATTCAAACATATTTGTGGTTCCCAAAAAAGAGGGAACTTTCAGACCAATCTTAGATCTCAAAATTCTAAACAAGTTCCTCAGAGTACCATTGTTCAAGATGGAGACTATTCGGACTATTCTACCTCTGATCCAGGAGGGTCAATATATGACTCCCGTGGACCTAAAGGATGCGTATCTACACATCCCTATTCACAGAGATCATCATCAATTCCTCAGATTCGCCTTTCTGGACAGGCATTACCAGTTTGTGGCCCTTCCCTTTGGGTTGGCCACGGCTCCCAGAATTTTCACAAAGGTGCTAGGGTCCCTTTTGGCGGTTTTAAGACTGCGGGGCATAGCAGTGGTACCTTATATAGACGACATCTTAATTCTGGCGTCGACTTTCCAGCTAGCCAAGTCTCACACGGACATCGTGTTGGCTTTTCTGAGATCTCACGGGTGGAAGGTGAACATAAAAAAGAGTTCTCTCTTCCCTCTCACAAGAGTTTCCTTCCTAGGGACTCTGATAGACTCGGTAGAAATGAAAATATTTCTGACGGAGGTCAGAAAATCAAAACTCTTAACCACTTGCCGAGCTCTTCATTCCATTCCTCGACCATCAGTGGCTGAGTGTATGGAGGTAATCGGTCTCATGGTAGCGGCAATGGACATAGTTCCTTTTGCCCGTCTATACCTCAGACCACTGCAACTATGCATGCTCAAACAGTGGAATGGAGATTATGCAGATTTATCTCCTCAACTGCATCTAGACCAGGAGACCAGAGACTCACTTCTCTGGTGGTTGTCTCAGGACCACCTGTCTCAGGGAATGTGTTTCCGCAGGCCAGAGTGGCTCATTGTAATGACAGATGCCAGCATGCTAGGCTGGGGTGCTGTCTGGAACTCCCTGAAAGCACAGGGCTTATGGTCTCGGGAAGAAACTCTCCTCCCAATAAACATACTAGAACTGAGAGCGATATTCAATGTGCTTCAGGCGTGGCCTCAGCTAGCTGCGGCCAAATTCATCAGATTTCGGTGGGACAACATCACGACTGTAGCTTATATCAATCATCAAGGAGGAACATGGAGTTCTCTAGCGATGATGGAGGTAACCAAAATTATCCGATGAGCGGAGGATCACTCTTGCCATCTCTCAGCAATCCATATCCCAGGGGTAGAGAACTGGGAGGCGGATTTCCTAAGTCGTCAGACTTTTCATCTGGGGGAGTGTAGTGGGATCTCCATCCGGAGGTATTTGCCCAGCTGAGCCAGCTATGGAGCACAACAGAATTGGATCTGATGGCATCCCATCAGAATGCCAAACTTCCTTGTTATGGGTCCAGGTCCCGGGATCCCCAGGCAGTACTTATAGATGCTCTAGCAGTACCCTGGTCCTTCAGTCTGGCTTATGTATTTCCACCGTTTCCTCTCCTCCCACGTCTGGTTGCCAGAATCAAGCAGGATAGAGTTTCGGTACTTCTGATAGCACCTGCATGGCCACGCAGGACTTGGTATGCAGACCTAGTGGACATGTCATCTTTTCCACCGTGGACTCTGCCAATGAGGCAGGACCTTCTAATCCAAGGTCTATTCACGCATCCAAATCTAATTTCTCTGCATCTGACTGCTTGGAGATTGAACACCTGATACTATCAAAGCATGGTTTCTCTGAGTCGGTCATTGATACCCTGATTCAAGCTAGAAAGCCTGTCACCAGGAAGATCTATCATAAGATTTGGCACAAATATTTTTATTGGTGTGAATCCAAGGGTTACTCATGGAGTAAGATTAGGATTCCTAGAATATTGTCCTTTCTCCAAGAAGGTTTGGAGAAGGGATTATCAGCTAGTTCCTTAAAAGGACAGATTTCTGCATTGTCTATTCTTTTACACAAGCGTCTGGCAGATGTTCCAGACGTTCAAGCGTTTAGTCAGGCTTTAGTCAGAATCAAGCCTGTATTCAAACCTGTTGCTCCACCAAGGAGCTTAAACTTAGTTCTCAAAGTTCTTCAAGGGGTTCCATTTGAACCTATGCATTCCATAGATATTAAGCTTCTATCTGGAAAGTTCTGTTTTTAGTAGCTATCTCCTCGGCTCGAAGAGTTTCTGAGTTATCTGCTTTACAGTGTGACTCACCTTATCTTGTATTCCATGCGGATAAGGTGGTTTTACGTACCAAACCTGGATTCCTTCCTAAGGTGGTTTCTAATAGGAATATCAATCAGGAAATTATTGTTCCTTCACTGTGTCCTAATCCTTCTTCAAAGAAGGAATGTCTGTTGCACAATCTTGATGTGGTTCGTGCTTTAAAATTCTACTTGCAAGCAACCAAAGATTTCCGTCCAACATCTTCATTGTTTGTAGTTTATTCTGGTAAACGGAGAGGTCAAAAGACTACGGCTACCTCTCTTTCCTTTTGGCTGAAAAACATCATCCATTTTGCTTATGAGACTGCTGGCCAGCAGCCTCCTGAAAGAATTACTGCTCATTCTACTAGAGCAGTGGATTCCACATGGGCTTTTAAAAATGAGGCTTCTGTTGAACAGATTTGTAAGGCAGTGACTTGGTCTTTACTTCATACTTTTTTCAAATTTTACAAATTCAATACTTTTGCTTCTTCGGAGGCTATTTTTGAGAGAAAGGTTCTACAAGCAGTGGTGCCTTCCGTTTAAGGTACCTGTATTGTCCCTCCCTTCATCCATGTCCTAAAGCTTTGGTATTGGTATCCCACAAGTATGAATGAATCCATGGACTCGATACATCTTACAAGAGAAAACAGAATTTATGCTTACCTGATAAATTTCTTTCTCTTGTGATGTATCGAGTCCATGGCCCGCCCTGTCTGTTTAAGACAGGTAGTATATCTTTATTTGAAAAACTTCAGTCACCTCTGCACCCTATAGTTTCTCCTTTTTCTTCCTAGCCTTCGGTCGAATGACTGGGGGGGCGGAGCTATGGGAGGAGCTATATAGACAGCTCTGCTGTGGGTGCTCTCTTTGCCACTTCCTGTAGGGAAGGAGAATATCCCACAAGTATGGATGAATCCGTGGACTCGATACATCACAAGAGAAAGAAATTTATCAGGTAAGCATAAATTCTGTTTTTGGCCTATTTTGATAACATATCTTCACCTTCCTTGTAGCCCCGTTTTTAGCACATGTTTATTTCACATGTAACAGTAACAGGCATTAATGTTTTGTTTAATTATTTGTGCATGGAATCATGAAAAGTTTCAAATCTCTTTGAAAGGTGATCTTAAATTTAGTTGAAACCCAATGTTGTTAATGGAGGTCATGGTTAGGGTAAATTGTAATTGTGGGTTCCACTATATCTAACCAACAGATAGCATGTGACCCCTAAATAATTGCAATATAAATCATTCCAGTCACTAAAATTGAGTCCCTAGGAAAATCATGTGTTGCTAGATGTTTTACATAACAGTATAGCTGTTAGCAACTTGAATAAAATCTTAGTAGGACCTTTTATGTAGAATGTTATATTACGTAAGTTGTGCACTTTTAGGAAATAGTGGTTAGATAGGATCTATGGGTGCAGGAGAGACTGAAGAGTGTACATAACACTTGGGGCCCAATTTCTAAAGGTTGACAATCATAAAAGATTCTTTAAAAAGATCAGTCAGTACTGTGAGATTCTTGACACAAATACTTTTTAAATTCAGTTGAACAAGTACTTTTTCATAGAGGGCCGTTGGTGTTGGACATTTTTTTCACTTAAATATATAAAATTATCATTTAAAAATGTAATACTTTGTTTACACGGGTTCACTTTGTTTTATATTACATTTTGTATGAAGATCTGAAACCCCAATAAGATACATTTTAGATCCAAAAAACAAAACCGGGCTGAGCCTAATTAGTAACTGTAATGAAATGGCTCAGCTCTCACCAACCTAAACATAGGGTTGTGTAGGAGATTACTCTATAAAACTATATTTCTTTGCAGAGGGAAATGATCTTTAAAAATAAAACAATAATAGCTAATTAGAAAATGAATGGCTTCAAAGAGAAAATAAATTAATGTCTCAACTTCACAAAATAGTTTCACCTATGGGTAGTAAACAGTGAAGCAGTTTCTACAGATATCTGTAGACAATTATCATTTCATATAAATAATAATAAGTAATTATGTGACCATTATGTATACTATGGCTGTATAAATCATTTACTATTGGGTGCAAGTTTAAAAAATAGATTTCCCCTAAGAAAGTATATATTAATGACCTGATTCTGTAATGTTCTCTGGTCTGACAAGATTATTCAAGAAGTATTGTAAGTACTGCAAGTCCCTCAAAGAATTTTTGAAAGGAACATTTAAGCTTGAGAGCTTTTTATCTCACTATGGGTCCAATGCTCTAAAGTTCTCCACACTGGAGAGATGATCTATGGCATCTAGTCAGAAAAGCAAAGTCCTCAAATAATTTTAGAGAGGCACATTTTAGCTTGAAAGCTGTTTATATCAGAGTTCTGGACACCTACATTGCAATAAATTCTGAAAAAAGTCCTCAAAGATTTTGTGAGTTCTCCTACCCATTTTAATATAATATGAAGATTATAAATATATATATATATATATATATACATATATATATATATATATATATATATATATATATATATATATATATAGCAGTTTTGTAGCTGTTACTGTATATATGGTAGTTTTATATCCGGTGTGCATTGTAGTTTTGTAGCTTCTGATATAATACATAGCTTCATAATGCTCTGATATCACTGTATGAAAATCAATTCCCTTGTCATTTATGAAAAAAAAATACAGCTGTAACGTGCTAACTGCTTATTTTCAAAACTAACAGCATTTGATGGCCTAAATTATTTATGTGTTCAACAAAATTTATATTACATGCTTGTAATATTTTAATTTAATCCAAAAATTTAATTCTATTATTGGGTTGGCTTTAAGTGCAAAAATTACGTAAAGCAAAGTGAAGAAGAAATATGACCCTACATTACATGTGATGATCTGAGAATATAAACTCTCCAAAAGTGAACTCATGAAGTGAGTAATGCTTTAGACTCAGAACTTATTACTGGCACCAATGCATATCAGTAACCTTATAACAGCAATATTGCTACAACTGCATATAGTTTTGTTAGTTTACTGCTAATAGCACCCAAAAAAACCCTGTCACTGTGTAAAATGGAATTACATAATCACATGTATTTAACAATCACTTTATCATCCCCAATGCTAAAAATGATACTTAAAAATACTATACAGCAAGCAGAAGCCATTGTTCTTTATTTCAGTTGATGGTAACACACCTGACCTTTTAGCTCTCAATTTTCTCTGTAAAAATGGTTCATATATATATATTTATATTTATAACATGACAGTTTTGTCAAAAATTAGACTTTCAGAAAGACAGAAATAGACATATAGATATATAGATAGATAGATAGATAGATAGATAGATAGATAGATAGATAGATGATAGATAGATAGATAGATAGACAGATAGATAGATCGAAAGATAGACAAGTAAGTAGATAGATAGATAGATAGATAGATAGATAGATAGATAACCTGGAAATAGAGTGATTTTCACATACTGGACTGGGTTCCTATCCCATACCATAGAAAGTACTCTTATTTTCTAGGGAAGGTAACATTTAGCTTCAGCACCCTCGGAGGTACAGAAACAAGTTGCTGTTCGAAGTTAAGTTGGAGTTAAAAAGCTAGTATGAAAGGCTGAAGTTATTACCCATATACTGGTGGTACCATTTATATATATTTGTGTTTATCATCTCTTGTTTGCCATTATATGGTTTTAGCATTTGCGACTTTTTCTTATAATTGCAAATTATTTGAAATTTTGTTTTTTTTCCTACTCAAAAATATCAGTGTTCTGGCCCCCAGTCTGGCATTTCTGAAGACATCTACAACTACTTCATTATAATCACTGTAATAGAAAAAAAAAATTGGTGATATTCACAATATTCAAAGTCCAGCATCTCCACCTAGTGGTAAAGCAATATTTATTGCTTGAAATAGTTGATGATGAATAACAATGTTATAATCTAATTTTGCTTATAGATCTTCTTAAGGTTTGAAAGGGATTTGATTTGGGTGAAAAGAGAATTTGAAGTCAATCAGTTGAATAGTTTTTATGAAATTCTGGGTGGGGGGAGTTGTTTTCTATTTTGACTCTATTTGGTGCTTTGCAAATCTGTACAACTACTACAGAGAATGGTGGAATGGATTTGACTTACATTTGACATGAGATGGGTCTTAATAGCTATACTGCGGATTTGTTAGTGTTTTTTCTTTTTTTGATTGTGTGAAAAATAGCAGTCATTAAGCTAGATTACAAGTTTGGCGTTATGAGTGAAAAAGCACCATTATCGCCCATAATGCTTCATTTTCCCTAACGCTGCTATTACAAGTCTTGACGGTATAGGTGTACCACACACCTTTTAGCCAGTCACGCAATGTCAGTACTGCACTTTCCAAATAGTCCTTTTTTAATGGGACTCCCATAGCGCCGGTATAACGAGTTTGCCTGGGAGGCCAACAAGTGAGCGGTACACTCTATAACCACAAGATCCATACTGCTATCTAAAATCAGTAGTTATGAGTTTTACGTTACAAAGCTGTACCATAAAACTCATAACTAAAGTGTTAAAAAGTACATTAACACCCATAAACTACCTATTAACCCCTAAACCGAGGATCTCCCGCATCGTAAACGCTATAGAATTTGTATTAACCCCTAATCTGCCACTGCGGACATTGCCACCACTATTAAAATGTATTAACCCCTATTCCGCCGCTCCCCGGCATCGTCGTCATTATAATAAACCTATTAACCCCTAAACCGCCACCCTCCCGCATTGCAAACACTATTTAAATATAATTAACCCCTAATCTCCCGTCCGCCCACACTGCTGCTATAATACCTATTAACCCCTAAACCGCATGCCCCCACAATGAAATATACTTAAATAAACTATTAACCCCTAAACCGAAAGACCCCCACAACAAAATATACTAAAATAAAGTATTAACCCCTAAACCTAACGCCCCCTAACTTTATATTAAAATTACAATTTCCCTATCTTAAATTAAATTAAAAATTACCTGTCAAATTAAATAAATTCATTTGAAACTAACAATTAAACTAAGATAATTGTTAAACTACAAGTAAACTAACTACCAATTAAATTAAACTAAACTACACATTAAAAAAATCCTAACACTACTCTAAAAATTACAAAAAGTATCTAATTACAAAAAATTGAATAACTAAATTACAAAAAAAAAAAAACTAAATTACGAAAAATAAGAAACAAATTATCAAAAATAAAAAAGAATTACACCTAATCTAATAGCCCTATCAAAATAAAAAAGCCCCCCCAAAATAAAAAAACCCTAGCCTACAATAAAGTACCAATGACCAATGGCATTGCCCCAAAGATAACGGCTCTTTTACCTGTAAAACAAATACAAATACCCCCCCAACAATAAAACCCACCACCCCCACAACCAACTCCCCCAAATAAAATAACTATCTAAAAAAACCTAAGCACCCCATTGCCCTAAAAAAGGGCATTTGTATGGGCATTGCGCTTAAAAGGGCATTTAGCTCTTTTACATGCCCAGACCCTAAACTAAAAATAAAACCCACCCAAAAAACCCTTAAAAAAATCTAACACTAACCCACAACAATCCATTTAAAGTTCTTGAAGTTCCACTTGAAGGATCCATCCAGCCGGCGAAGTCCTCATCCAGGTGGCAAGAAGTCTTCATCCAGATGGCTTCTTCTATCTTCATCCAGCATGGAGGGGGTCCATCCTGAAGACATCCAGCACAGAGCATCCTCCAATCAGCCATGATGGACCCACACTTTGCCGGGTGGATGAAGATAGAAGATGCCGTCTGGATGAAGACTTCTTGCCACCTGGATGAGGACTTCGTTGGCTGGATGAAGATGGAAGAGGCCGTCCGGGGGGCAGCAGATTAGGGTTGTTTTGACTCTGGGTTTATGTTAGGGTGTTAGGTTTAAACGTAACTTTTTATTTCCCCATAGACATCAAATGAGACTGCGTTACGGAGCTTTTCATTCCGCGATCGCAGGTGTTAGGCTTTTTTTCCCCTGCTCTCCCCATTGATGTGTATGGGGAAATCGTGTACGAGCACGTCAAAGCAGCGCTTGATTTTGGTGCGGTATGGAGCTCAAGGCAATCATATCGCCCGCACAAGCCTGCTTTATTAAAACTTTTAATACCAGCGCTATAAGGAGGTGAAATAATGCCGCTTTTGTGGCAGTCGTTAAAATCCCTATAGTGCTCAAAACTCGTTATCTAGCTGATTGTTAATTGCTTCCTAAAATATTTTTTTTTGCAAAACATGTTTCCATAGGAATTTAGAAACTTATAACTATGATGTACATTTTTAGCTGGTGTTAACTTGAACAACACAATGTAAACATGTTTTAGTAGCAATATTTGTGACAATAACGTACTGAGATGTTGTGTGTGTGTGCTTGGTTTGGCATTCACATATAAAGTGAATTGATTAAGTAAGGGTTAATGTTTTTAAATTTGTCTATTCAAATCTATTCATTTTGGAATAACCAATTGGAATGAAATTTAGTATACTGCATAGTTTGGTCTGGTGTTCACTACAAAACTAGAAAATTAGACATGAACTGGTTTCTATGAGTAAAGGCGATGCAAAGTAAACTAAAAATAATTATAAAAAAACAAACAGAAAATCATGTAAAAAAAGTATTTTATAATTTTGGATTCAACAGAAGATTGAAACCAGAAAAGCTAGCACTTTTTGTTAAAATGTGTTCCAACCTCATCTAATATGCTTACAATAATCTATGTTAACTAAATATTAACCTTAGCACCAGCTCGCACCTCAACCCAAATCCAAAGCCCTTATGTCAAACCCCAAACCACAAACATAACCTCAATCCAATCCCAATAATAAGATTATCTGAGGTCAAAATAGTCAATCGTTGAATTATGATTCATGAGCAGCTAGATCTTAGCTCTCTCCGGATCCATGTCTTTGACATTGTGTTGCAATATCGATGCTCTATACCAAGTGGTTTTATCTGAAAAGGAAAAGCAAAATGCAAATAAAAATAATTAATTTATTGTGTCCTGGTAGAATATTAGAGAGACTTAGGACTCTACTATTGAACACTCAGGACTTCTTCCCCTAGCAATGCTCCTTACCAACATACGTCTTATTAGAATTGATTTTGAGTAATTTACTTATTCTAGTTAATCTATAAACCTATGTCCTCTGAGCAAGTTGATGTAAAATGGAGTCATATATTGAAAGGAAAAAAATATCAAACCATTGCAGCTGTTGAGTAAAAAATCTATCTAGTTAGGACGAAGAAATGTCCGTCCTACTTTGTAAAGTATTGCAGGATCAATTTTGGAAGCTCAATAAGGTCTCTTTGCCAAACTTGACGGCATTAGGTCATTTCTGCCTTATGTATTTTCCCTTCTTCTGTCTGGCATCATTATTTTTATCCTTCTCACTTTCAATAGTCACTGTGCAGATAGAAATAGTATGAGTAGAAAAGGGAATTAAAACATATTAAGTTGTGGGATTTCATTTAAGTTTAGAGTTCAAAACCACCTACCAAATGCATTTTCTGTTTTATGAAGACACAATGGAATAACTTGAATAGAGAGTAAGCTGTGATAGAATTTGTGATAGGATGATTTCATGTCTGGCACTTAAATCATATATTTCTTCATTTCAATAAATACAATTATGAAATCTGATAGTGTCATTGTTTCATTCCATTATGTAGTTTATGGTGTTCTCATTAAAATAAGGCAATATAATCACTAAAATAAATAGGCTGAATTATTTTAGTGCATTAAACCATTAAACACTTTTATTAAAAACATTTTTGCAATAAAGATTTACTTGTCTGGTAGAATTGTAAATTAAGTTATGTTTCATATGATTGTTAAACATACCTAGTTAGCTTCTCTACCAAATTATTCAACTTCCCCAATCTCACATATTCTTCTATAGAACTCTTTCACTAAAGAATAGAGCTACAATGAAACACTACAAAAAAATGTCAGTTTCAATAATAGGAACAGTACAGACTGAGGTGGTTGCTGGTGAATATAGTCCAGTATGCTAAATAACAATGTAGGTGATGTGACCTAAATATTTTCCCTACTTCTTAATAATTGTTTTGTGTTAAACGTCCATTTCAGTCCACTGCAAAGACTGTTTTTTTAATTATTGTCACTCATTTTTAAAACTCCTATAGATTACAAATGAATACGACTGTATTATGCACACTAGTCTGAAATAAATATTTGCAGTGTTTCTTGAATAAGTGTGAAAATAAATAAATACATATATACATAAATAAATGCATATATAGATAAAAAATATTTTAAAAAAATGCTGATATATATATAATATTTTCTTGCTTTTTGAAACTAAAAAGTAAACATGTTCAGTAGTTCTAGAAGCATCTAGCTCATAACTATGTTTTCTGTATGCTCAATTACAGGGGTTATTTTATCCATAGAACATTTTATTTTTTTACACACGTATTTATTTGTATAAGTCAAGTATATTTTCTATTAATTTAACCATTCAACGTCATTATAAACCTTTGAAAATGAGTTCTTTGAATTTGAATAGACAGTTTCAATAAAATTATAAAAGTCAGCAAAGATTTTGAAATTAGTTTTACTTGAAACATTAATAACAGCTCTTCAAATTAAAATGGAATTTATTACTGCAGTATAAGCTATGTGTTTCCTGCTAACGGTCACAGGATAAAAGGGCAACTCTCTATTGGTGGAGAGGGACAGGACTTTATAAGCCTGATAAGAAAAAAATGGCCTATTCTGGTGATTAACTTAAATACTACAATATATTTTGAATAGATTTTATGGTATTTTAAATTACCACAGACATTTTCATCATCAGTCCTTAGGGAACTGCTGGCCGCTGTGTCCAATGGACTCTAGACGTGTCTTTGGTGTATTTTTGAGGTCTACATACTATGAATATATGAAGCCTAGTTGAGTAAATATGCTACCTGCTGCTATCTCTCCTGCTCCAGGCCTTCTCTGAATTGAGTCTTCAATGATAACTATTAAAGGGATAGTCTACACCAGAATATTTATTGTTTTAAAAGATAGATAAACCCTGTATTACCCACTAGGCAATAAGCCTGCCCAGAGGGCAGTCTATGTTTAAAAAATCCAAATCCCCCCAAGCTATTTTACTAAAAATAAAAAATTTAAAATTAAAGAAAATAAACAAAGCTATTCAAAATAAAAAATAAACCTAAACTAATACCCCTAAAAAAAGAAAAAAATCCCCCCAAAATAAAAACATGCCCTAATCTAATACTAAACTACAAATAGCTCTTTTACTTACAAAAATTACCAATTACCCCTAACAGTAAACCCCCCCAAACAACCAACTCCCCAAAATAAAAAAACCTAACACTATCCTTTGCCTCATTTGTATGGGCATTCAGCTCTTTTCCAGCCCATTAAATCCCTCATCTTAAAAAAAAAAAAAAATCCTAAAACTAAGCCCCAAATATGTACTCACCGTTTCTGAAGTCCGGCGGAGGTCTTCTTTCAGATGGCTCCGTCATCTTCTATCTTCATTCTGTGCGAAGGCAGCATGGAGCGGAGGTGCGGAACTGGCTTCCCCAATTGCGTGGACCCTCAGCGGCAGTCCTCAACGGCGGCGTTCCTTGTCGGCAGCGTTCCTCGGCGGCGGTGTGAAGGCTCCTCTTCATCCGATGTCATTTGTACACTGAAGATTGAATGCAAGTTACCGCATTCACTTTGGAGAACCTTGCAGTACTATTGCCTAAAAATGTTATATCAGCCAATAGGATGAGAGCTACTGAAATCCTATTGGCTGTTCAAATCAGCCAATAAGATTTCAGTAGCTCCTATCCTATTGGCTGATTTCAAAATTTCAGCCAATAGGAATGCAAGGTACCCCAATAAATATGGGGTACCTTGCATTAAATCTTCAGTGTGTGACAGATGATTGCTAAAGAGGAGCCTCCACGCCACCAAGGACCGCCGCTGTGGAGGACCGCCACTGAGGATCAACACATCGAGGAAGCCAGCTCCGCACCTCCACTCCACGCCGCCTTTGCCCCGGATGAAGATGATGGAGTCGCCTGGAAGAAGACCTTCTCCGCCTGACTTCAGGAATGGTGAGTACCTAATTGGGGCTTAGTCTTAAGATTTTTTTTTTTTTTTTAGATTAGCGATTTAATGGGCCGGAAAAGAAATGATTGCCCTTTCAAGAGCAGTAAAAGAGCTGAATGCCCATACAAATGCCCCTTTAGGGGCAATGGGTAGTGTAGGTTTTTTTGTGTTGGTTTTTTTTAATACCAATAGAACAAAACAAAACTTTTTTTTGTTAAAATTGTATTAGCACTTTAAGTTAATTAAATACTAAGCTAAAATCACAATGTCTATTACTAGAAGCAACACAAATGAATCTGTACACAGTATTGAAGTAGGTCCTCAAAAATTGGCCCTTACTAAGGGAGACTCCATTAAAATGGACGTTATTGGTTACATCAAAAAAATATTTAATATTTCAGGTGAATTAAATGAGTATATTGATATGCTTACCACTAAGGCCAAAAATATTGCTATTGATAATAGAATATGGAACGAAACAAGTGAATTTCTTCCAGAATTATTAAAAATTCATCAAAGCAAGTGTTCAAAAAAACAGGATGAGAAAATAATTAAATCTTGGCCATTGATAATATGCAATAATGATGAACTGTCCACTCACCTTATAGAAAAGGAATGGCAATTACAGCAGCTAAGAGATGAAATTCGCTCATCACGGAAATTCGAAGAAGATTTAGAAATAGCCCAAAATGAAATTGTTACACTTAAACAAGACATGGCAGCCTTAGATAAACATAACCAAAAATTAATTGCTAAAATAAAAAGCTTAAATGAGCAACTCAACAATAATAAGCCTCCCTCCATTAGTGATGAAAATATTTGGAATAATACAGAGATTATGAAATCCTAAAAACAATTTGTGAGAAGTGAGATACAAAGAATCAGGGAACAAAATTAAACTGACCCCAAATGACTCAGAAATATACTTCCCATATAGGCAGTCACCTAATGTTTTAAATGCAGGGAATTCCTACACTTCAGAGGGAGGGAACAGTTATTATAGTGAGTCAGAGGGTGGAGCCAGATACTCAGATAGCCCATATAATAATAATACACATAAGGGATCTCCCCATAGTAAAAATAGGACAGATAGGGAGCACTCCAGCCTATACGATAAGGCCCCTAGGAGAACCCAAAATGTACCACATAAGGTGTATGATACCCCTAAGATAATACAATTCTTAAACAGTGCAGTACCTGTATTCTCCAAAAGTGAGACCATTTCTATAATCGACCACTTAGAGTCCTATGAAAATGCTTTGTCTATATTAAATGTTAATAGTAAGAAGTCTAAAATTGAATTTCTGCCATCTGTATTTTATGGTAAACACAGGAAATTCTTTGCTTCACTAAAGGATATGAATATACATTCCTGGAGTGAAACAAAGCAACAGTGTAAAAGGGAGTTTGGGCAGTATCACACCGCCACTGCAGCAAAAGCAGCTGTATTCGGTTTGAAATGTGGCGCAAATCAAAGCCCAATCAAATTCCTTTCTATGCATGGCTGAAAACGAACCCAAATTTGATAGCTCAGAATTTGTTAATTTATTTTATGAAGCCTTACCCTCACACATCAAAGTGAATCTGACTAGAGACACTTTGATGATAAATGTTCATTGGTTTCACTGATCAGGGAGAGTACAAAATTATACTCCATTTAGCAGACCAATGAACATGGAGTTAAAAGAAAGCAAAGGCCCAAATCTAAAGTAGTGGCCAAATCTAGGGTGTCACCTAGTCCCCTCAATTTTGAATCCAAAAAGAAAACTTATGCGGAAGTGACCAGAGGAAACCGACCTTCCCCACAAAATTTTGAGTCTGCCCATCCCCCACCAAGGACTGAGGCAGAGAGTCCGCTGGCTGATAGAAGGGAATATACTCAAAATGGGGGGCATACCCAGATAAGAGAGGCGAATACCCACAAGGTAATCGGTATCCCCATAAAAATAGATACCCTAAGTGGCGCAGATACTCTTAGGATAACCAGACACCCCAATGAAATAATGCACCCCAGGATATTAATGCTGGACATGTTGAACCTCAAAGACAACCACGCCAAAATAGACACAATAGCTATGATTCTGAGGAATACCAAGAATCCAGGAATAACTACCCTGAGGCATAAAAAATCAGGCCATGGGTATAAATAGCTTATATAACGAAGTGGGTCAACGTAGTAATCAGTTAAATCAATTATGTGAACAATTTGCTAGTATGAGCCATGACTCAGCAACCTAATAATCCTTTTTTAGGGGTGACGCCGGTGGCCAACAGTGTGCCAGAGGTACAAGCATAACTACTCCTGTATTACCAGAGAAAAAGGGGAGATCAAATGAGATAATTAATATTAAAAATGATACTAATCAAATTCTCTCCCTACAGTCCAGCAACAGAAGACCTGACTGTGATGACAGGTGTCCCCATTCTGGAAAGTATTAATGACTCTCTTATTTTATAGTTGTCCCTAAAGCATTATTCCCACAGGTGGACATGCAAAGCAATCCTCACCTGGAGAAGGAAGCCCTGACTGCAGCGCAATGCGCAGGAAACCCATTATCCCTATTACAGAGGAGGTGGTTGGTAAGAAATGTACCACGTCAGGTAATATAATGAATTCAAGTAAATCGTGGAGAAGCCCACAAATGTTTAAACATGATAATTTTATGTGTGAAATGGTAGAAACTGAGGGGAGATATTATGTATTAGCTGAGCTCCAGGATTCAGTTACCAACCCTATAATGGGATTAATTGATATGGGATCTCAAGCAACTATTTTATCTTACAGGTACTACACACAGCTGAATGAGCTAATGCCCCACAAGCCTAAACTCAGGAATTTTGATGGTTCATTTATAGATGTTGGGG
The DNA here is from genome assembly GCF_027579735.1 of Bombina bombina. Classification (NCBI taxonomy): domain Eukaryota; kingdom Metazoa; phylum Chordata; class Amphibia; order Anura; family Bombinatoridae; genus Bombina; species Bombina bombina. Next base: position 145,913,669 of record NC_069503.1, on the reverse strand, counting down.
GTGACTCTCTCAAAGTCTGGGGCACTGCATGGCTAAAACTAAAGCTGGGAAACAGGGTAATAAGACACCCTGTCATTTTAGTGGACCTACCAAATAATCGTTTAATAATTGGTATTGATCGTCTTAAGCGATTAAGTACCGTAATTGATTGCATAAATAATATTATTTGGTCACAAGTCAAAAAAACCTATTAATCATGAACAGTCCAGCATACCTCACACCAGACATAACTGTCATGTGGTGGAAGAGCAACCAGATGCTGTTGAAATTAATTTCAGTAATAGCTCTGTACCTGAAATAACTGTCCTACAAATAGATGATCAAACTCCCATAAGAGCTAATAATTCAGGGAAAAAAGCCAATAATTCCCTAAACACTGATGTATTAACCTTATATCTCTACAAGAGGGATCCTAAATACCCTAAAGGGGGTGATCATTCCAAATTCCTTACAGGGATTGAGAAACTTAAGGGAGGTTTATTTATCCCCATGCAAGTGCATGACCTTGGAAAAACAGGTGGCCAGATTACGAGTTTAGCGTTAGAGGCTGTGCGGTGCTAACGAGCAGTTTTTTCTCACCGCTCACTTACCTGCAGCGCTGGTATTACAGGTTTTTACAAACCCGGCGTTAAAAGGCAAGAAGTAAGCGTTGAGCAAAATTGAACTCCTTATCGCACTTCAATACCAGCGCTGCTTAAGTCAGCGGGGAGCTGGTCGTACGTGCTCGTGCACGATTTCCCATAGGAATCAACAGGGAGAGCCGGCTGAGAAAAAGTCTAACACCTGCCAAAAAGCAGCGTAAAACTCAGTAACGTAGCTCCATTGATTCCTATGGGGAAACTAAAGTTATGTTTACACCTAACACCCTAACATTAACCCTGAGTCTAAACACCCCTAAACTTACACTTATTAACCCCTAATCTGCCGCCCCCGACATCGCCGACACCTACATTATACTTTTTAACCCCTAATCTTCCGCTCCAGACATTACCGCCACCTACATTATACTTATCAACCCCTAATCTGCTGTCCCCAATGTCACCGCCACTATAATAAACACATTAACCCCTAAACTGCCGCACTCCCACCTCGCAAACATGCGTTAAATATTATTAACCTCTAATCTGCCGTCCCTAAGATCGCCGCCACCTACCTACATTTATTAACCCCTAATCTCCCTCCCCCAATGTCACCGCAACCTAACTACACTTATTAACCCCTAATCTGCTGCCCCCAACATCGTCGCCACTATAATAAACATATTAACCCCTAAAACGCCACACTCCCGCCTCACAAACAGTAGTTAAATATTATTAACCCCTAATCTGCCGTCCCTAACTTCGCCGCCACCTACCTACATTTATTAACCCCTAATCTGCCGCCCCCAATGTCGCTGCCACTATACTAAATGTATTAACCCCTAAACCTAAGTCTAACCCTAACACCCCCTAACTTAAATATAATTACAATAAATCTAAATAAAATTCCTATCATTACCTAAATAATTCCTATTTAAAACTAAATACTTACCTGTAAAATAAACCCTAAGATAGCTACAATATAACTAATAGTTACATTGTAGCTATCTTAGAGTTTATTTTTGTTTTACAGGCAAGTTTGTATTTATTTTAACAAGGTAGAATAGTTACTAAATAGTTATTAACTATTTAATAACTACCTAGCTAAAATAAATACAAAAGTACCTGTAAAATAAAACCTAACCTAAGTTACACTAACACCTAACACTACACTACAATTAAATAAATGACTTAAATTAAATACAATTAAATAAATTGCATACAATTAGCTAAAGTACAAAAAAACCCCCACTAAATTACAGCAAATAAAAAACAAATTACAAGATATTTAAACTAATTACACCTAATCTAATAGCCCTATCAAAATAAAAAAAGCCCCCCCAAAATAAAAAAACCCTAGCCTACAATAAACTAACAATAGCCCTTAAAAGGGCCTTTTGCGGGGCATTGCCCCAAAAGTAATCAGCTCTTTTACCTGTAAAAAAAAAAATACAAACAACCCCCCAACAGTAAAACCCACCACCTACACAACCAACCCCCCAAATAAAATACTAACTAAAAAAACCTAAGCTCCCCATTGCCCTGAAAAGGGCATTTGCGTGGGCATTGCAGCAATTAGCTCTAGTGCAGGCCCAAACCCTAACCTAAAAATAAAACCCACCCAATACACCATTAAAAAAACTAACACTAACCCCCTGAAGATCGACTTACTGTTATGAAGACCGGACATCCATCCTCAAGGAAGCGGCAGAAGTCTTCATCCAACCCGGGCAAAGTGGTCCTCCAGACGGGCAGAAGTCTTCATCCAGACGGCATATTCTATCTTTATCCATCTGACGCGGAGCTGGTCCATCTTCAAGACATCCGACGTGGAGCATTCTCTTCATCCAGAGTCTTCTTACTGAATGACGGTTTCTTTAAATGACATCATCCAAGATGGTGTCCCTTAGACTCCGATTGGCTGATAGAATTCTATCAGCCAATCAGAATTAAATGTGAAAAAATCCTATTGGCTGATGCAATCAGCCAATAGGATTGAGCTTCAATCCTATTGGATGATCCAATCAGCCAATAGTATTGAGCTCATATTCTATTGGCTGTTCCAATCAGCCAATAGAATGCAAGCTCAATCCTATTTGCTGATTGGATCAGCCAAAAGGATTAAACTTCAATCCTATTGGCTGATTGCATCAGCCAATAGGATTTTTTTCTACCTTAATTCCGATTGGCTGATAGAATTCTATCAGCCAATCGGAATCTAAGGGACGCCATCTTGGATGATGTCATTTAAAGGAAACGTCATTCAGTAAGAAGACTCTGGATGAAGAGGATGCTCCGCGTCGGATTTCTTGAAGATGAACCTGCTCCGCTTCGGATGGATGAAGATAGAAGATGCCGTCTGGATGAAGACTTCTGCCCGTCTGGAGGACCACTTCGCCCGGCTTGGATGAAGACTTCTCCTGGCTTCGTTGAGGACTTCGGCCCAGTTGGATGAAGACTTCTGCCGCTTCCTTGAGGATAGATGTCCGGTCTTCAGAACAGTAAGTCAATCTTCCGGGGTTTAGTATTAGGTTTTGTTAACGGTGTATTCGGTGGGTTTTATTTTTAGGTTAGGGTTTGGGCCTGCGATAGAGCTAACTGCCCTTTTAAGAGCAATTCCCATACAAATGCCCTTTTCAGGGCAATGGGGAGCTTAGGTTTTTTTAGTTAGTATTTTATTTGGGGGGTTGGTTGTGTGGGTGGTGGATTTTACTGTTGGGGGGGTTGCTTGTAACTTTTTTTATAGGTAAAAGAGCTGGGGCAATTACTTTGGGGCAATGCACCGCAAAAGGCCCTTTTAAGGGCTATTGATAGTTTAGTTTAGGCTAGGGTTTTTTTATGTTGGGGGGGGGGGGGGTTTATGATAGGGCTATTAGATTAGGTGTAATTAGTTTAAAGATCTGTAATTTGTTTTTTATTTTCTGCAATTGTGATTTAGCTAATTTAATTTATTTAATTGTTTTTAATTTAGTTAATTTATTTAATTGTAGTGTAGTCTAAGGTGTTATTGTAACTTAGTTTAGGTTTTATTTTACAGGTAACTTTGTATTTATTTTAGCTAGGTAGTTATTATATAGTCGATAACTATTTAATAACTATTCTACCTAGTTATTAATCCTAATATTAACCCTAACCCTAACACCCCCTAACTTAAATATAATTTAAATAAATTTAAATAAAATTACTACAATTAACTAAATTATTCCTATATAAAACGAAATACTTACCTATAAAATAAAATAAACCCTAAGCTAGCTGCAATGTAACTATTAGTTATATTGTAATTAGTGCAACAAACACCAGAGGGTGCTAATAGGTCCTAATGTGACCATATGCTTACTAAAACATACAATAAAATAACATAATCCCAATAAAACTTATATATAAATTATCAGAATGGAGGGTGGCACCTCATTAGGTAAACAATATCTCGCAATAAATGAGTCCACAATATGATAAAAAGACAAACTGTCCGTTTTGTATAAGGTATAGTCTAATATTTTCCCAGCCAACAACGATGGGACCCCAGTAGTCAGGAAACACTTTCCTTTCTTCCAAATGAAGCAGTTGAATCTATAAAGATTGGAAACAAACAGAGACGACCAATGTGTGTATCCATAGCAATAATGCCCAGACGTGCAGCAATATTCTATACACCGGGTACTCACACTCTTGCCGAGCACACCAATGTCCTTGTGGAAACAGACTGGTTGTCAGAGCAAACCAGCTTGCTCTCTCTGGTATACACTCTCCTCACAGCAATCAGATAGTAACAGGCTCACTGGCTCTTCCACAGCGGTATGGTAATGAGAAACTCACTTCTTAAGGAATTGTAGACAATGATATAAAAACAAATCCTTTAATCATTGATAAAACAAAGTCCTTATAATAAAAGCGAGTGAGCAAAGTAAAAAATGTGGTATTTGCTACGCGTTTCTCGGCTCACTTGGCCGTTTCCTCAGGCATAATAAAACATACATTTAAACCAGCTATATATTGCCGCTCATTACCAAACCTCTGATATCCCCCTCCCCCTTTTTTTTGTTTGGGGGTGTGTAAATTTGAACCAATCGCTGCCTGATCTCCTCAGGCTTATACATGACTAACATAGCTGTGTTGTCCTATTGGCAATAGAAGTACAATGTCTCACATATTAATCAATTACCCTGTATTCAACCCAGTCCATCAATATACATATATAGTGTTATAATAAAAACCTAAAACGCACATCACCGCGGTCAGACGACCGCCCTGTTAACATATAGTAATTCATTGAAATATACATATATTGACAACAGCTGTGGACATCACCTGACACTCGTACAGAAAACATGAGTAGCTGATCTTGTTCATAGCGATAATGATCACCGTTAGCCTCCAATGTGTAACCAGAGTTGTGTTTTCAACTAAAATACTCCATATAATATGGAACCATAGTTATTAAATTACTAGTACTAGAGACTGCCTTAAGTCGTATAGCCACCTTAAAGGGATAAACATTGCACGTAAATGTTGTTAAATACATAGACAAATGCGATGTTCGAGCTAAAATGTTCTATACTTGTGAACAAGATAATTAATATAGAATAAAGAATGATCCATTCATACAACAGTACACTATATTAACCTTACTAAAAACAAAAATTAACTATCAGTAATATTGCTATATTGAAATCATGATGCTATCTCACGGTGGATTAAAGTAGAAATGATGATATAAATAATATTAACTAAATGGATATAAACTAAACTGTAAACCCCTATCTGTGGGCGTGCTAAACGATGTATCAAAATAATGGAATGCCTATGTTGGAATGAAATATAAATAAGTATATAGGGTCAAAATGATTCATCCTAATAACTATATTGAAATACTAGTGTGTGCAATAATATATATGTGCTAGTGTGTTATATAAATATAAAAATTAATAGTAAGTGATACGCTCACTATTCAAAAATAGTTGAATTGATATAAAAATGAATAATAAACTGTACGCTAACTAATAAAATTAGTTATATACACCAAATAAGTGTAAAATTGTAATAATTGTTACGCAAACTGATAATCTGTATAGACATGTACACATGACAAGTGATGCATAGAAACTAATAATATCAACTTATATGCAGTTTGTAACGTAGATACCTACACTCAATACATAATATGAATAGAATCTTTATAATTATTTGATGTCAGATATAAATCCATTTGGAGAGGATACTCTTACCAAACTGACATTATGTGTATGTGCCAGTGTATTACATAAATATAATAATTAATAATGAGTGATACACCAACTATTAAGAAGTGGTTGATTAAAAATATAAATTTATAATAAGTGATACGTTGCCTATTAAAAATAGTTATAAACACAAAATTAATCTAAAATAGTGATAGGTGGTACGCATATTGATGATCTGTATAGACCTGTGCAAATGTGGCTATATAACAAGTGATGCAAAGAAACTAATAATATCACCTATATGTAGTGTATAACGTGGATACCTACACTCAATGTATATTATAAATGAAATATGTGTAATTATATGATGTCAGATATTCAATCAATTTGAAATGGGTACTTTTGTCGTACTGACATGATGTATAGACGAAGTTGATGGCTATTACAATCATAAAGATGAAATTACCACAATATGGACCTATCTCACACAAGGAATAACCTGGGCTTTGACTTATGGAAGTGAAAAAATGACAACTAAGTGTAAAGTCACTAATATAAACAAGATGATAATAAATAATGCAATTCTTATATAAATATGAATCAGATAACTAAACCAAAATTTGGTGAGATGAATGTGTGATGTGAAAGAGACCTAGAACTATTGTTATAAACATCAGTCCAATAAAGAAGTCCTCTGGCTGCTACAGTTGGAATAGTCTCTAAGCTTTTGCTATTCAGGAATGAATCTGCAATCACTTGCAACAGTAAAAGTCCAAGAATAAAAAGAATATGTATGACTGATAGTAAAGTGTAAACAGAATAATGCCCAAAGGGCCCAGCCTAAAACGCCACTATCATGTCAAGGACCCAATATATCTACTCTCATTCCCAACCTGTGGGGCCCTTTGCCTACAAATTGATTTTCTTACTATAGGACTTTTAAACAAAAAAGAGCTGAAACACATGGGTAAGGACCTATTAGATAGATAAGATGATAAGCATGTGTAAATATACATAAAATACTGTAAAAAATATACATTTGTATATATATATATATAATATATATATATGCAAACTACATGAATATACCTACATATATATACATGAGAGACCCCCAGGATATGAAGTAAAAATATTTTTACACCTTTAAGGGAATAATTAGTAACGATTACTCTCAAAATGCTGCAGAGTCTATAACCTCATTGAGCCCATAAGGAAATAGAGAACCAAACTTGTGGATCCAATAAGTCTCCCTTTGTAATGTACTACTTAATTCTAGGTATTTCTTTAGATAATATTACAGTTCAGTTCTTAGTACTAAGGTATAAGATTAGCAGAATCACCTTTGTATTCAAAATAGTAGTTGTGTGTCACTGTGATAACTATAACGAGATTTCCCCAGTTATCACATTGACTTAATATATGCCAAAGCGAAGCAGTAAGATTAAATAGGAATAACTTTACTTATATCGACTTGGCAAAATAAATGTGTTACCGTTATCAGTAGGAATGAGCTCACGCTGGTACCGGAGATGCCGGGAGTGAGACAGGCTGAACAGGTTACACTGAGAGCTCACGCTGGAACCGGAGATGCCGGGAGTGAGACAGGCTGATCAGGTTGCTCTGCACGTCCGTAGCTGATGACGTCAGAGTGGAGCTCACAATCTCTCTGGAAGCAAGGAGAGAGACAGCTGGAAACACCCAATTAGCAACTGGAGGCTTCAGAAAGTCTGAAAACAGGCAACAGGAATCGTAGGAAGGTAAATACTCAAAGCTAGCAAGGATAGGAATCTGTAGCAAAGTCGCTACAACACTCAATTCGCCAGCGTAGGTAAATAGGAGGTGGGTCCTTAAATAGTAAGAGGAAGTAAAATCCTTAAAGGGACAGCATACAAACTCGGACAATCCTCACATAGGCCCCCCAAAAAAGGAACCACAGCGAGGTTCAAGGCCATGGTCTATCCGGATACCTCCTATGAAAAACGGAAACCAACCTAGGTGCTGACACATTAGAGGCTGGCTCCCAGGAATCCTCGTCATGTCCGTAACCCTTCCAATGAATCAAATAAAACAGCCGTCCATGACGGTAACGGGAATCAAGGATGGTCTGAACTTCATAGTCAACATCAGGGACATCAACTCTAGGAACAGTCAGAGAGGTAGGGCCAGACGGAGGCGAGGTACAAGGCTTGACCAAGGAGATATGGAATGTAGGGTGAATCCGGATGGTAGAAGGAAGATCGAGAGTAACTGTAACAGGATTAACCAAACGAAGGATAGGGTAAGGTCCAATGAACAATGGACCTAACTTCCGACTAGGATAAGGGAGCTTCAAATTCTTAGTTGAGAGCCAGACAAGTTGACCCACGGAGTACTCATGGTCCTTTCTATGGCGAAGGTTGTAGTGACTTTGTTGAGTAGATTGGGCTTGATGGATATTGTCCCTTACAGACGTGAAGATCTGGGACATGTCATTCACCAGATCATTGACTCGTGGACAAGGTGTTTCAATACGTGGAAAAAGATCAAAACGAGGATGGTACCCATAGTTGATGAAGAAGGTACTGTATCCAGTTGAGGAACTTTTGCTATTATTGTAAGCAATCTCAGCCAGAGGTAAGTAGGACGCCCATGTGTCTTGCTGATGCGAGCAGTAGCATCTCAGGTACTGTTCGAGGCACTGATTCACACGCTCCGTTTGCCCATTAGTTTGGGGGTGATAGGAGGTGCTGAGACGTTGATCTATATGTAATGCTTTGCAAAGGTTTCTCCAGAACCTGGAGGTGAACTGCGTTCCTCTATCACTTATCAGAACTTTGGGGATGCCATGTAATCGAATGATTTCCTTAACAAAGATGTTGCTTGTTTTTTCAGCCGAAGGTAAAGCAGTGAGTGGGACAAAATGTGCCATCTTTGAAAACAAATCAGTTACAACCAAAATAGTAGTATATGACATCGACATAGGGAGTTCAACAATTAAGTCCAATGAAACCATCTCCCATGGAGCATGTGGAACCGGCATTGGATGGAGTAACCCAGTGGAAAGTTGTCTAGAATGTTTTGTTGTGGCACAGATGTTACACCGTGAGATATAGAGTTTCAAATCTTTTGTCATAGTAGGCCACCAAAAGGATCTCTTCAGGAGATCTTGAGATTTCGTGAGGCCCATATGTCCGGCTAAGGGTGAGTTATGAACCATATTAATTACAGATGGTCTGAGAGAGGGGGGCACATAGAACCTATCCTGGTATCTGTATAATTGGTCTGAGTCTAAGTGTAGAATACTCAGTGGTTTATCCTGTAGATAAAGAATCAAGTCCGTCAGTATACCAACAATGCAATGTTTCGGTATCACGGTAGAAGGAATCTGGATAGGAGAGATTCTTTGGTCCTTTCTAGATAAGGCGTCAGCCTTACCATTTTTTGTACCTGGTCGATAGGTGATAATGTAACGGAATCTGGAGAAGTAGAGGCTCCAACGTAATTGCCTAGATGATAGAGTCCTGTTGGACTGTAAGTACTGGAGGTTTTTATGGTCGGTATAAATTACTATGGGATGATGTGCGCCTTCTAGCAGATGACGCCAATGATCAAAAGAGCTCTTAATGGCCAGGAGCTCCTTTTCCCCAACCGGATAATTGAGTTCTGCAGGGAGCATAAGTCTTGAGAAGAATGCCACAGGGTGTAAGGGTTCTTTATAGGATTTTCTCTGTGATAAGATGGCCCCAATCGCATATTCGGATGCGTCAACTTCGAGAATAAATTGTTTGTCCAAATCTGGGAACTGTAAGATAGGAGCTGATGAGAATTTATGTTTTAGCAGATCAAACACTGTCTGCGTCTGACTAGTCCACTTGAACTCTGAGTTTTGTGAGATCGGTTAGTGGTTTGGTTATTCTAGCAAATCCTGGAATAAACTTCCTATAGAAGTTAGAGAAGCCTAGAAAGCGCTGGACTTCTTTCTTTGAGGTGGGGATAGGCCAAGTCTGTATGGCCTGCACCTTGTCTTCTTGCATACTAATTCCTAATGGAGTGATATGGTACCCTAGAAAAGCTATATCATCTGTGTCAAAGATACATTTTTCAAGTTTGGCATAAAGCCGGTGTTCTCTTAATCTGGATAGGACATTCCTTACATGTAATCTGTGTTGGTTAAGGTCTGTAGAGTAGATCAGGATGTCATCCAAATATACAACCACGTAAACATCTAGTATGTCCCTGAAAATGTCATTAATTAAACATTGAAATGTAGCTGGAGCGTTACACAATCCGAATGGCATTACAGTATACTCAAACAGGCCATATCTGGTCCTGAATGCTGTAAGCCATTCGTCTCCAGCTCTCATTCTGATGAGATTATAGGCACCTCGGAGATCCAATTTTGTGAAAACCGAGGCACCCCTCAATCTCTCTATCAGCTCGGGTATAAGTGGGAGTGGGTACCTATTTTTCCTAGTGCGTCTGTTCAGCTCTCTGTAATCAATAATAGGCCTTAAAGACCCATCCTTATTAGTGACAAAGAACATGCCAGCCCCAGCAGGCGAGGTGCTAGGTCTTATAAACCCCTTCCTGAGGTTTTCATCTATATAATTCTTTAGATGTTCCAGTTCGGGCTTAGATAATGAATAGATATGCCCGAAATGGATGGAAACCCCAGGAAGGAGATCAATCGGGCAATCGTATGCCCTATGAGGTGGCAGAGTTTCAGCATCCTTTTTATCAAATACGTCACTAAAATCAAGATAATGTGTGGGAATAGCTGATTCTGTGACGTTTAGTACTGTAGTTGTACTATGTTTTGTTTCGGGAGAAGTGGTTGGAGGAAAAGTGAGACTAAGATTATACCAATCAATTAGAGGTTTATGTTGGCGTAACCAATGAATTCCTAGTATGACATTAAACATAGGGGAATGTATGACATCTAAGGTTAAATCCCCAGAAATGTAAGTCTTTATGGAAAGATGTAGTGGTAATGTCTGATGGGTGACTGGACCTGTGGACAAAGACCTACCATCAATAACCTTTACAGAGACAGGGTTATGCTTACACAACAATGGAATTTTATTACATTTGGCAAATTTCATATCAACAAAATTCCCACAGGAACCCATGTCAACAATAGCTTCAGTCGTGATCCTGTTGTTGTCCCACTGCAAAACAATGGGTATGGTTATAAACCTGGATGACAGTGAATCACTCGCAGAACTTAAATGGAAGTTGGATAACTTACATGATTTTTGTTTAGAGAGGGCTGGACAGTCCTTAACCTCATGATTTGTAGCTGCGCAATACATGCACAGATTTTGAGCTTTTCTCCTCAATTTTTCCTGAGGTGGTAGCGGCCCTTTCACAAACCCTATTTCCATAGGTTGAGCATAATCCTTCGTGGTGTAACTCGGGGAAGGAATATACTTTTTGGAGGAGCTTGCTTTCTCTGAGCGCCTCTCCCTGAGGCTTTGGTCAATACTTATAGCAAGAGAAAACAGTTCCTCAAGGGATTCTGGAATTCCAATGCGAGAAAGCTCGTCTTTAATCTCTTCTGAGAGACCAATTCGGAACTGATTTTTTAGGGATACTTCGTTCCATAGAGAGTCAGTGGCAGAGATTTTAAACTGAGTTATATACACTTCTACAGGATTTTTTGATTGTTTAAGGGATCTCAAAGTGTTCTCTGCAGAAATCTGTTTGAATGGGTCATCATAAAGGATAGACATTTCAGCAAAAAACCCATCTAATGATCCCAATATAGAATCCTGTCTCTCATAATATGAATCCGCCCAGGCTCTCGGTTCACCCCTGAGGTACGAGATCACAGTCAGTACTCTAACCCTCTCTGAGGGATAAGTTCTGGGTTTGAGCTCAAATAATAACAAGCAGGAGTTTTTAAATTCTCTGAATTGAGAACGAGTCCCAGTGAACTTTTCAGGGGGTGAAACTGAGGGTTCTGGGTGTATCTCTGTTTGACTAGGTTTTACTGAGAGAACTTCTCTAAGACAGGCCTTTAGTGCCTGGTTCTCAACTTGTAGTTCTTGGAAGGAGTTGCTAATGAAATCCATTCTATCTGACAGAGCCTGGATACGATTTGACATAGTATCCTGATCCATGTCAGCCTCTAAGTAGTACTTCAAATTTCACAAGGTGCAGAAATTTATTAGGAATTTTATATAGCTAATTCCTCACTTTTTTGTGGCTGGCGAATTATGTAATGTACTACTTAATTCTAGGTATTTCTTTAGATAATATTACAGTTCAGTTCTTAGTACTAAGGTATAAGATTAGCACCTTTGTATTCAAAATAGTAGTTGTGTGTCACTGTGATAACTATAACGAGATTTCCCCAGTTATCACATTGACTTAATATATGCCAAAGCGAAGCAGTAAGATTAAATAGGAATAACTTTACTTATATCGACTTGGCAAAATAAATGTGTTACCGTTATCAGTAGGAATGAGCTCACGCTGGTACCGGAGATGCCGGGAGTGAGACAGGCTGAACAGGTTACACTGAGAGCTCACGCTGGAACCGGAGATGCCGGGAGTGAGACAGGCTGATCAGGTTGCTCTGCACGTCCATAGCTGATGACGTCAGAGTGGAGCTCACGATCTCTCTGGAAGCAAGGAGAGAGACAGCTGGAAACACCCAATTAGCAACTGGAAGCTTCAGAAAGTCTGAAAACAGGCAACAGGAATCGTAGGAAGGTAAATACTCAAAGCTAGCAAGGATAGGAATCCGTAGCAAAGTCGCTACAACACTCAATTCGCCAGCGTAGGTAAATAGGAGGTGGGTCCTTAAATAGTAAGAGGAACTAAAATCCTTAAAGGGACAGCATACAAACTCGGACAATCCTCACACCCTTTGAGGCAACTTATTGAATCTATTGTATCTACTTGAACAAGGGATGCTTTCTAAAGGTGTAATCTTAAAACTGCAGTGATCCCCATTATGTTACTGGATATAGTGTCTGGATACGCTATGTTTATCTGATTTTTTTTCTGATGTTTCTAAGGTGTTCGCTCCATCTGCTGCGAGTATTACGTGTTGTGCGCCCTAGATACTGAACACTACACTTGCAGGACAACACATAAATAACATATGTTGAACTACAAGTGAGGTGTTCTCCTATTTGAAAAAATTCCCCAGTGGTATGTGCTTTTATATTTTTAGCAGCATGGGTTATGAATTTGCACATGTAGCATCTTGATTTCCCACATCTATAGGTGCCTTTGTGACTTACTCCATTGTTAAATGTGTTCCTAATGGCTTTTTTAGAAATGACCACTTTACTGGGAGCCAGAGATTGTTTTATATTGGGTGCTCTTCTAAAAACAATACTAGGATGAGCACTCAAATTTCTCTTAAGTATAGGGTCTTTGAGTAAAATAGGCCAGTGTTTCTGTACAGTTTTTTTGATCACCTTGAAATTTTAATTAAATTGGGCAACAAACAGTGGTTGTTCTATATCACTAGTAGATTTACTTTTGCTGGTTTTCTCTGTTTTTTTTTTTTTGGGCTGCAGTATAGTAGATCTATCTATCCTACAAGCTTTTTTATATCCATTGTCAATAATCTCAGAAGGGTACCCCTTTTCTTTAAGTCTTTCTATTAAAATTTTAGATTGTTCATGGAATTTATCTTCTGAACTACAATTTCTTTTAATTTGACAAAATTGACTAAATGGAATATTATTTTTCCATTGTTGATAGTGATTACATGCATAATGTAAAAAATTGTTTCAGTCAACTGTTTTAAAATAAGTAGAAGTACAAATATTGTGGTCCTTATCCCAAGTTAGTGTTAAATCTAAAAATTCAATAGTGTCTGGTTGCACATTGGAGGTAAACTGGATACGCATTTCATTATCATTCAAATGTGAACAAAATGAGTGAGCCCCTTCAACAGTCCCCTTAAAAACAAATATTAAATTGTTAAAGTAACGGCCATAGAACACCAGGTTGCCCCTCCAGTTTGAGTTATAAATATATTTATCTTCGAAATAACCCATAAAAAGATTTGCAAAACTAGGGGCAAACCTTGTGCCCATGGCCGTACCTTTGATTTGTAAGTAAAACTCATCTAAAAATTTAAAATAATTATGTTTCAAAATGAAATCAATTAATTTTAATAAATATTCCTTCTGTGTTGTAGACGCACATACATGGATCATCCTCCAGATAATGTTTGACCATGAACAGCCCCAATTCATGAGATATGTTCGAATACAGGGCACTGATGTCTGCAGTCACCCAAATTGCATCTTGATCACATTTAACTTCTTTAAGTTTTTGTATTAGATCCGTAGTGTCACGGATGAAAGATGGAAGATTTTGGACATACCTTTGCATGTAACTATCTATATATTCAGATAGTTTATCAGTCAAACTATTAATGCCTGCAATAATCAGCCTACCCGTCGGTCTTACCGGGTCTTTATGAATCTTGGGAAGATGATAGTAGTAAGGGACTGACGGGTGAGGGGGAGTAAGATATCTCCTCTCCTTTGAATTCAAAATTCCCTCACTACTACCAAACTCCAAAATCTGTAAAAGTTTCTTTGAAAATATTTGTGTAGGGTCTGTATCCAATGTTCTGTAATATTCACTGTTACAAAGGATCTTTTGTGCTTCACTCACATAGTCGGTATAGTCCTGGAGGGCTATACTGCCCCCATTGTCCGCCTGCCTAATCACCAAACAGGGATTGTTGGCTAGCGACTTAAGGGCTCTGTCCTCATTTGGCCAAAGTTTTGTGTGACCTTTAGGGAATTTTGGTATTTTTTCCAAATCTTCCATGACTAACTGCTGAAATAAATCAATATATGTGACATCATCTTGGGTGGGTTGAAATTAGAAGGTGGTGCCAGAGAAGTATGTATGTACCCCTCAAACAATTCCTCTATTAAGTAACATTTTTAAGGGGGATGTTAAATGTGTGAATGGTTTCACTGCTGTGCCTTCATATATCGAATCCCTCTAGCTCACACAGACCTTCCTGAGCTGAGTTTATAATTGCTTTTATACATTATACATTTTTTCATAGAGCCCTCTAGTCACACATTCTTAGTTATATTGTAGCTAACTTAGGGTTTATTTTATAGGTAAATATTTAGTTTTAAATAGGAATAATTTAGTTAATTAAAGTAATTTTATTTAGATTTATTTAAATTATATTTAAGTTAGGGGGTGTTAGGGTTAGGGTTAGACTTAGATTTAGGGGTTAATACATTTAATATAGTGGCAGCATCATTAGGGACGGCAGATTAGGGGTTAATAATGAGAAAAATGAGGCAGGCACTACTCGGGGAGTCAAATATAATGAAAAACATTTATTCCAAAGAGCCACCAAAGTAAAATACAGGAGGCTAAAAATAGCTCCAACACGGTACAGAGCTCAGGGGGTTAATAATATTTAACTTATGTTTGCGAGGCGGGAGTGCAGCTGTTTAAGGGTTAATATGTTTATTATAGTGGCAGCGATTTTAGGGGTTAAAAATTTTCTTTTAGTATTTGCGATGCGGGAGGGCCTCGGTTTAGGGGTTAATAGGTAGTTTATGGGTGTTAGTGTACTTTTTAGCACTTTAGTTATGAGTTTTATTCTACGGCGTTGTACCATACAACTCTTAACTACTGACTTTAAAATGTGTTAGGGATCTTGGAGGTAGAGGGTGTACTGCTCACTTTTTGGCCTCCCAGGACAGATTCGTAATACCGGCGCTATGGAATTACCATAGAAAAAGACTTTATGAAGTTTACGTAAGTCGTTTTGCGGTAAGGCCAAAGAGTGTGCGGTGCCCCTAAGCAGCGTTAAGACCTGTTAAAGGGACAGTCTACACCAGACTTTTTATTGTTTTAAAAGATAGATAATCCCTTTTTTACCCATTCCCCAGTTTTGCATAACCAACACAGTTATAATAATTTAGCAAAGCAAGAGAAAGTATACACTTCTAGCACTCCTAGGTCTAAAAAATAAATTGAATCTAACTGGATGATACAAATTATTCCCTAAGGAATAAGTGGAAGGGGAGAAAACAGATTACAAATTAAAATATAACTTTTATTGGGTTACGTTTAAAATAGGAATACACTTAAAATCACTCTTAAGCACCGATTTTACTGATGTCAGCAAATAAGTCAAAGTGAAGGTTATTGCTCCTAGTACTTTAGTGTTAAATGTGGGCTGGAGTAAGAGCTGCTATATACTTGTATCTGGAGATCTGATATACCAAATTATCTGTGTCCGAAGTTACTAATTCTTATGTAAGAATTAAGTATATAATGTATTCTTTATGTCTCCATAGTAATATATCTTTTTGCGAAGCTTAATTTGAATTGAACAATGGGTATATAATTTTAAATATTTCTGCTTGTTACCAGCTGAGATTATATATACCCAACTTATTATTTGGACATAAATAATATACTTAAGCCTCTGTTATTATCTTGTATCTAAGCCTCTGCAAACTGCCCCTTTTTTCAGTTCTTTTGACAGACTTGCAGTCTAGCCAATGAGTGCCTGCTCCCAGATAACTTCACGTGCACGAGCACAGTGTTATCTATATGAAATACGTGAACTAACACCCTCTAGTGTTGAAAAACTGTTAAAATGCAATCTGAAAAGAGGTGGGCTTCAAGGTCTAAGAAATTAGCATATGAACCTCCTAGGTTAAGCTTTCAACTAAGAATACCAAGAGAACAAAGCAAAATTGGTGATAAAAGTAAATTGGAAAATTGTTTAAAATTGCATGCTCTATATGAATCATGAAAGTTTATTTTGGCCTAGACTGTCCCTTTAACGCTGCTTTTTTACCTTAACGAACAACTCGTAATTTAGCCGCAAGTATGCTAAATTAAATTTAAAACAGATAGCTAGCTATATAAACAAAGGCTTATTAGCACAAAAAAATAAATCCTGAAATGATCAAATATCTTTCTCCCCAAGATCACTGGGTCCATGACCTATATGATAACTCTGAAAGCTATAACATTAAAGCTAAATGTTTATTATCTATCTCCATAGGTAATAAATCAGTGAAACACCTGTTTTTAGTTTTGAATAATCCCCATAATCAAATATATATTGGCGACTATCTATTATATATATATGCCATACAAACAGATTTGATTAAAGGGACATTCAACACCGGAATTTTTGTTGTTTTAAAAGATAGATAATCCCTGAATTACCAAATCCCCAGTTTTGCATAGCCAACACAGTTATAATTATACACGTTTTACCTCTGTAATTACCTTGTATCTAAGCCTCAGCAGACTGCCCCCTTATTTCAGTTCTTTTGAGAGACTTGCATTTTAGCCAATCAGAGCTGACTCCATAGTAAATTCACGTGCATGAGCTCAATGTTATCTATAGGAAACACACGAACTAATGCCCTCTAGTGGTGAAAACTATCAAAATGCATTTAGATTAGAGGCGGCCTTCAAGGTCTAAGAAATTAGCACATGAACCTCCTAGGTTTAGCTTTCAACTAAGAATACCAAGAGAACCAAGCAAAATTGGTGATAAAAGTAAATTGGAAAGTTGTTTAAAATTACATGCCCTATTTCAATCATATAAGTTTTTTATAGACTTGACTGTCCCTTTAACTTTTGCCTCTGGGGCAGGTTAAAAGGGGACCCTGAAATATTTCAGAATGAAAATGCAGCCCTGAAATCAAACCAGCAATTGCCATATGCGGTGAATATACAGGTATCTAAAGATATTGTAATCCTTGCTGAG
Organism: Bombina bombina; assembly: GCF_027579735.1. Classification (NCBI taxonomy): domain Eukaryota; kingdom Metazoa; phylum Chordata; class Amphibia; order Anura; family Bombinatoridae; genus Bombina; species Bombina bombina. The sequence goes on along the minus strand of NC_069503.1, from coordinate 145,896,177 downwards.
GCTGATAAATATCTCTTACCCTTACAGTTAAAAAAGGGGTCAGAAGATAAAAACTTCTGAAGTGCTAATTTGCATCTCCCAGAGAATGCAAAATATGGGTATAACAATGACCCATACTCCTATGGTAAATATTGGAATTATTCCAATACATGTTATTGTGAACTACCATAGGATATGCTCTGGAATCCAGTTATTGCACTTTTGGGTTCCAGAAAAATGTAATTGGGCTAATGCCTGAAAGGTACTTAATTGAAGAACAGTTAATAGAACAATCCTTTATTATTTATTATTATTATACTTTATTTATTAAGCGCCAACATATTCGCAGCACTGTCCATGCATACAATTCATTTAAATAAAACAATACAAGACTTGTAAGATACAGGACAAAATTTACAAACACATACAGGAGGGATTGATGGCCCTATTCCTGTGGGAATTTACAATCTAGAAATCTTTGCATACATGCCAGAAGGATTATTTACAATTCAATCTATTTATCCTTTCAGCTCAGAGGAAGGCATCTGTAAAATTGAAGAAGCCTCCCTAGTATTTGATCAACCGATCGAAGAACAAGAATAAATAAATATCCAGAACCATTGGGGTAATGTAAATTATAATCAAGGGACCTCACATCTAGGACAGTCTGAAATCTTTCCTGGATTTCAGCAAATAGTTGAAAAGCAAATCTCCTTAGCTAATGGCTGTTCCAGTGATGATTAACGCCAACAGCTACGAAAACTCCTGATGGAGTACAAGGATATTTATTCTAGGGATTCTTATGACTGTGGGACTACAGACCTACACATTACAAGAATCCAAAACCGATCCCAATGCACCACCTGTATTTGTTAAGCAATACAGACTCCCTTTAGCCTCATAAGATTCTCTTGCAGAAATCATAAGGACCTTGGAAGAAAGGGGTATCATCAGACAGGTGCATAGCTCTTATAATAATCCTAATCTTGGTATTCTTAAACTCAATCGACAATGGCATTTGTGTGCTGACCTAGGACAGCTAAACAAACGAGTATACATGTCTGGCTGGCCTGTGCCATACATTGACCAGTGCCTAGCGCAGATGCAAGGATCTAAGATATTTACTGCCATTGCGCAGGGATACTGGACCATAAAGGTACATGAGGAAGACCAGTATAAACTTGCGTTTTCCTTCCAGAAGGTTCAATATGCATTCCAAAGACTTCCATTTGGATAAATAAATGCAGGACATGAATTTGCTGTATTCTTGCATAAGGCTATGCCTGATGCACTAGAAAGGGGGACGTTATCTTATGTTGATGATGTGTTAATCAAAAGCACAGACTTTGAAAAACACATCACAAAAGCTTAAATGTGCTCAGCCAACTTAAAAGGGCAGGTGTCAAATTATCCCTACAAAAAGCCCAATGCTCACACACGTGTCAACTTCTTGGGACAGAAGAAAAAGGTTGAAGCCATAATAAATTCTAAGAACCAAACCAACTTAAAGGAATTAAGAAAATTTCTGGGTATGACAAATTATTCTTGCAAATTTATTGATAATAATGCAAAATTAGCAAAACCACTACTACATCTTCTAAAGATGGATGAAGTATGACACTAGAGTGAGACCCAAGAGGCAGCCATTAGAGAGCTTAAGAGGAAACTCACTCAAACACCTTGCTTAGCTTACCCTGAAGGTGGTAAACCTTTCTACTTAGAAACAGGTTACACAGATGTAAGCATGAGTGCTGTTTTATACCAAAAACAGGACAATTCAAGCAAAGTCATTGCTTATGCAAGCAAAACGTTATCCCTTGTAGAAATAAAATTTAATGATTGCAAAAAAGCCCTCTTATTTACTGTATGGGCTCTACACAATTTCCGCAGCTACATAGAAGGTGAAAAAATTATTGTAAAAACAGCCCACCAGCCTTTGCAATATTTGCAAAGTAAGAAAATAAGAGATGGGAACCTGTCCAATAGCCGCATAACAGCTTGGACTCTTTTCTTACAAGGCTGGCCTTTAGAAATTAGCTATAAGCAAAACAAAAATAATCCAGTCGGACAGGGGCTTGCTGAGCTTCATGATTGTACTGCTAAGGATCATGGGGAAGAGTTAATAGAAAATTATTTCCTGGAGGAACAATTGCTTTCCTCATTTAAAATATACAATGAGGACCATTGTCACTCATTACCTTGGGTATATGTTGATGGATGTTCTTACCATACCACTATTGATAATGAGCACAGATTAGTCACTGGTATTGGTATAGCTTGGGCAAATGGATTCCCAAATACTTTTGTAGGATTCAACATTGGACCAAGATCCAGTCAAGTAGTAGAACTTACTGCTATTTTAAAAAACATTGAAATGGCTATTAAATGAGAAATTCTTGTATTTGTGATCATTACTAACTCAAATTATGTGCGTTACAGTTTTGTTGAATACCTGCCAACTTGGAAAAAAAATGGCATGCAGAAGACTAACAACAAACCAGCCAAACATGGTAAGTTGTTCTGTGAAGTTGATGAACTAGTGGTTTCCAAAGGGTTAACCATACACTAGAAAAAGACCAAGGGTTATTCCAGAATTCAAGGTCCTGTTGAGGAAGGCAATAATCTTGCAGATTCATTAGCCAAAGAAGAAGCCATAACTGGAGAGCTCCTCAATATTGACCACTTAATGGGTGCAATTCAGGTAGAGCCCATTACCAGAAAACAACAAAATGAGCCTAACCTGGTACAATGGAGTCAGGATTCTCCTAGTGAGGACCTGATCACTAGTCAAAAATAAAACCCCATTATAGGCATCTTCTATAAACACATACAAGACCTTGAAAACAACCCCATCTCAAAATATGACTGTATTGGCAAGGACGATCTTAGAATCTTAATGAAGTCCAAATCACAATTCAAATTACAGGATGGTTTGTTAATTAGAACCTCCAAAACAGGTATCCAACAATGGGTTGTACCTACCCAGTTCCAGGGTCTCATGCTTCAACATGCCCATGATGCTCCCTCATCTGACCATCGTGGTGCCAAATTAACATATGAAATATTGTGTGACTATGCTTTTTGGATGCATATGTTGAAGGATGTTTAAACTTACTGTTGAGGTTGTTTCATCTGTCCATAGTTCCAACCCACTGCACCAACGCATAGAGTGAAATTTCAGAAAAGGGGGATGGTAATGCCATGGTCAGATATATAAATTGATTTTATTGGTCCAGTAACTAGGTCTTCAAGAGGTAACAGATACAAGTTACCAGTAACATGGCTGTTCACCAAATGGGTAGAGTGCATCAGTGCACCTAATAATAGTGCTGCAACATGCGCAGCATTGCTAATCAATTAAGTGTTTTCCAGATTTAGTTTATCCCAGAGAATCAAATCCGATCGGGGGAGTGATGACAAAAATGTGGAAAATACTAGGGGTTTAAAGATAGCTCCTCTAGTGTTGGTGTAGAGTGTTACACCCAGTCCACTGTGAAAATCCTCCAAAGGTTTGTGAGTGAAACTGGCAAGGACTGGGATGTAAAATTATCTCTAATCCTAATGGCATTAAGAGCAACTCCAAGTAGTGCTACTAAGATGTCACCTTTTGAAATGATGACTGGTAAAATAATGTTTCTACCTCAACATTTACTGTACAGTACATGAGACCAGAAATTAATAATTGCTGCTACTACCCATCAATATGTGGAAAACTTAAGGAAGCATCTGCAATATGCTTTTGCTCAAAGGAACATAAAGAAGGCCGCAACTGCTGCTAAAACTTATTATGATCTCAAAACTTCCAAAAAAGGAATATGAAATAAACTATAAAGTTTTTCTTTATACTTTTTGGATAGATCATGTTTTTGGAGAAAAAGTTCCTTCCATCATGGAAGGGTCCATTTGTCATTACATCCAAAATATCTCCAGTTGCCTATAAAATTAGGATCCCTAAAAATTATACTTTTTATGGATAAATGGGTCCATATTAATCAGTTGTGAGCATGCAATCCTAGGTCCCAACTACAAGTCATAGAGGGAGAATGAAAATGCCATATCCCCAAACATACTAATGAAATGTTGTAGTTTTAAGCATGGATAAGATGTTTAGCTAAAGAACATAAATATGAGGATTCAAAAATAACGGACTCTCTTCTTGGTAAGAATGTCTATACTGCACATACCGTAAATACCCTCACTCATTACCACTGGATTTCTGTCAATTCCAATACATGTGTCCCTCATATCTTAGAATGGAAAGGGGGAATTATGTCATGCAAAAGGTGAGATATCATTATAAGCTATGTGCATAGATATCATGTTGATTAATTCATCTATATATGAAACTATTTTAAATATAACTTCTGTACTGTAGGTTTCATTATGGCCCTGACTTCAGATTGCTTGCTGTGACCAGATACACCAACAATGCCCTATCTGAATAATGAAAGTTTGTTTTGTACTAGACTGTCCCTTTAACTACAAACTTGTATGGAGCAGGTGTGTGAGTAAGGGAGGAATGTGAGTACTTTAGCGCAGCTCATATAGGCTTATTATTTGTGCACAATATCCACTATTGTATTGTACAAAAATAGTTTCAATTTAGTTTCTAGATGTATGAAATTGTGTTGTCATTTAATTCTTTCTAAAGGGATCATTAACATCAGTTGTCTCAAATCCAATCCTCAAATACCCCTAACAGGCCAGATTTTCATTATATTTTATCTAGGTCACAGGTGAAATAGTCAACTGATTGGGTAAGCACAGGTTAGTAACCATAGTTACTGATCAGCTGATTATTTCACCTGTGCTCTAGTTAGAATATAATGAATATCTGGCCTGTTAGGGGTACTTGGGGACTGGAGTTGAGAAACACTGATTTACATTAAACCTTTGCTGCACATGGCAATGCTGCTTTGAACAGTCTGCCACTGGCAGAGAAGCCACTCCTCCCACAGTTAAGTGTACTAAAATGCCTGTTTGCCAGGCTATGTTCAAACATTAATTTAATCTCTTTAGAACATTTTACCTGCAGATGTGATTGGAACGTGGATACATTTAGAACAATACACTATTGGGAAAATGTTTAAATTTCAAATGAGCAGTAAGTTGTTTCTCTGAAGAATTTGCACATCACTAGGATCAGAGCCGCTTTGAGTATTTTTTATTTCCCCTTTCCCTCTTGAAATTGTTGTGTCTCAAATAGTAAAATGATGTGTACAGCAGTCTCGCCTGCTATATACATCACTATCATCATACCTGCACGTTCTTTAAACAGGAATGCTTCCTCCGATCTTCTATCTTTCTTACCTTGAGTAGATTGACGTGTACAGCAGTCCCGCCCGCTGTACACGTCACTAGTATCCGAGCCGCACGTTCAAAACACAGGAACTCTTCCTCCCTTCTTCTATATTTTTTACTGTCAGCAGAATCATGTGTACAGGTGTCCCGCCCGCTGTACACGTCACTAGGAAGATACCATTCACAGTAAATGTGTGTTTTCAAATTTTGGTTGCTTTTAGCACCTCCCTCCCCTCCAATTGTATTGCTTTTTCAAGAAGATTGACGTGTACAGTAGTCCCGCCCGCTGCACATGTCACTGTTATGGGTAGAGAGTTCCCATTATAACAGAGGAACCCTTCTGATCATTCAATCGTGTGCGCTTTTTTTCATAGCAAAAGCACATACCTCCAATCAGCTCTTGTCTAAAATGACTGCAACTTTTAGGACCAACTAAGCACCTGTTACTACACAGGAGCGATCAAACTCCCCTAGTAACAGGTGTTTACAAGCCCCTTATATTTCTATCCGGTCTGCTAAGTAAAACAGATGATGAGAAGATTCCCTGTTTACTTGCAGAAAGTCTATTCAACTGAATAATCCCTAAGGAACATTAACTAAGCATTAAAGCCAAGTAAATTGAATCATCACATCATTACACACACGTACTGTACACATCAATCTTCTTGAAAAAGCAATACGATTTGAGGGGAGGTGGCTTAAAGCAACCAAAATTTAAAAGCACCCATTTACTGTGAAAGGTTTCTTCCTAGTGACGTGTTCAGCAGGCGGGCCAGCTGTACACGTCAATCTGCTGATAGTAAAAAATATAGAAAAAGGGAGGAAGCGTTCCTGTGTTCTGAACGCGCGGCTCGAATACTAGTGACGTGTACAGCGGGCGGGACTGCTGTACACGTCCATCTACTCAAGGTAAAAAAGATAGAAGAATTGAGGAACCGTTCCTGTGTAAAGAACGGGCAGGTATGATGATAGTGATGTGTATAGCAGGCGAGACTGCTGTACACATCATTTTACTATTTGTGACCCAAAAATATCAAGAGGGAAAGGGGAAATAAAAAATACTTAAAGCGGCTCTGATCCTAGTGATGTGTATAGCAGGTAGGACTGCTGTACACATTTCTAGAATCATTAGTAATAACATTTGTAAGTAAAATGAAATGATAATAGTGATGTGTATAGCAGGTGAGACTGCTGTTCACATCACTTTACTATTTGAGACACAAAATTTCAAGAGCAATAGAGGTAATACAATTATGGGAATAGCTCTACTAGTGATGTGCACAGCAGGTGGCACTGCTGTACATTTTTATTAAAGGGACACTGAACCCAATCTTCTTTTGCGATTCAGATAGAGCATTCAATTTTAAGCAACTTTCTAATTTACTCCTACTATCAATTTTTCTTCATTCTCTTGGAATCTTTATTTGAAATGCAAGAATGTAAGTTTAGATGCCAGCCCATTTTTGGTGAACAACCTAGGTTATCCTTGCTGATTGGTGGATAAATTCATCCACCAATCAAAAACTGCTGTCCAGAGTTCTGAACCAAGAAAAAAGCTTAGATCCCTTCTTTTTATATAAAGATAGCAAGAGAACGAAGAAACATTGATAATAGGAATAAATTAGAAAGTTGCTTAAAATTGCATGCTCTATCTGAATCACAAAATAATTTTTGGGGGTTCAGTGTCCCTTTAAGTGCTGAGAAGCTACATTGATGGGCGGAGCCAATTAAGTGATTGACAGGAATTATAGAATAGAAAAATAATGAATATATAATAATGTAAAAAAAATATTGTTTTTAAAACATGAAATAAAACATTTGGCAAATTTCATTAATTATAAAATGTACCATCCCTTTAAGTGTAATTGTTGAAAAATCGCAACGTAAATACATAAAAATAAAATATTACATTCACATTACATTCATTCTGATAAAAATATTTTATATTAATATTAAAAACAATCAGCTAGATTACGAGTATATTTAACTCCCTATAGCGCAGCCATTACAAGTTTTCAAACAGCCAGCTTGTGTGTGCGATTTGGTGCTTTTAAGCTCCATACCGCACATAATTGAAGAGCTGTTTTGACATGCTCGTGCACGCTTTCCCCACAGACATCAATGGGGAGAGCGGGTCATAAAAAAGTCTAACACCTGCGATCATGGAAAGAAAAGCTCCGTAACGCAGCCCCATTGATGTCTATGGGGAAAAAAAACCTAATGTTTAAACCTAACACCCTAACATAAACCCCACGTCTAAACACCCCTAATCTGCTCCCCACCGACATCGCCGCCACCTACCTACAGTTATTAACCCCTTCTCTGCCGCCCCCGATATCGCCACCACCTAAATAAAACTATTAACCCCTAATCTGCCACTCCTGATATCGCCATTGTACTAAAGTTATTAACCCCTATACCCCTGCACCCCAACATCACCCACACTATAATAAATCTATTAACCCCTATTCCGCTGCTCCCCGACATCGTTGCAACTAAATAAAGCTATTAACCCCTAAACCTCTGGTATCCCACATCACTACCACTAAATAAACCTATTATCCCCTAAACTGCCAGCCCCCCACATCACAAAAACCTAAATTAAACTATATTAACCCCTAAATCTAAACCTAACGTAACCCTAAGCCTAACCCTAATGTAACCCTAACACCCCCTAACTTTAACATAATTAAAATAGAGCTAAATTAAAGTTACAATTAACTAAATAATACCTATTTAAAACTAAATACATACTTGCATGGGAAATAAAACCTAAGATAGCTACAATATAACTAATAGTTATATTGTAGCTAGCTTAGGTTTTATTTTTATTTCACAGGTAATTTTGTATTTATTTTAACTAGGTAGACTATTTAGTGAATAGTTATTAACTATTTACTAGCTACCTAGTTAAAATAAATACAAACTTACCTGTCAAATAAAACCTCAGATTACAAAAAATAAAAAACCTACCATTACAAAAAATAACAAATGAAATTATACAAAAAATGTTTTCCAATTCTAATACCCTTTTAAAAAAAAAAAACACCCCAAAATAAAAAAACCCTAATCTATAATAAACTACCAAGGGCCCTAAAGTTAACAGCTCTTTTGCTACAAAACATAACAAACCTTCTAACAGTATACAAATCCCCACACCCCAAACCTACAAAACAAAAATAAAGTAAAACCTAATCTACCCATTGCCCTGAAAAGGGCATTTGTATGGGCATTGCTCTTAAAAGGGCATTTAGCTCTTTTGCTGCCCAAGCTCTAAACTAAAAATGAAAACCCAACCAAAACGAAAAAATATATTACACAAAATAACAAATTATCAAAAATAATAAAAATTATTCCTATTATAATACCCATTTTAAAAAAACCACCCAAAAATAAAAACCTAATCTAGAATAAACTACCAATTGCTCCAAGTTAAACAGCTCTTTTACCTGAATTTTTTTTTTACATAGACCAACTAACATTACAAACCCCCACCCCCCAAACCCACAAAATTATACCCCCCAAACCCACAAAAAACTATCTAAAAAACCTAATTTACCCATTGCCCTGAAAAGGGCATTTGTATGGGCATTGCCCTTAAAAGGGCATTTAGCTATTTTGCTGCCCAAAACCCTAATCTAAAAAAAAAACACCCAAAAAGCCCTTAAAAAAACCTATAATCTGTGAAAAGAATCACAAAGAGAGAGGTCGCCTCCTAGTGCAACTCTGTGTGAATGGTTGTAATCACAGGTCAGGTAGATAATGTAATACTCACAAAATGAGCAGCACCCATGTGCTAAATGATACAGGCTGGGGAATTAACAGTGACCCAGCTACACTGATCCTGCAGCAGGATGTTGGGTCCAGGTACTCCAGAGAATAAGCAAAGCTCAGGCTTCCAAAGAGCAGTTAAAAAATGCTTTATTTAAAATTGAGGATATATGCAATATATCCAAACCATGGAAATAACAACAAATGTTTAAAAACAGTTGCAACGCGTTTCTCAGCCAGACTGGCTGTTTCATCAGGTATCTGTCTTAACAGTGGAAGCTCTGGCTTTTTATAACAAAATAAAACTCACCCCACCTACAACCCTCCCCCAACCCCATGTTAAAACAATTAAGCTAATTGGCATTTGACTATTGACAGCAAGTAAATATACCAATGGTGAAAGGATTACAATGAAAAAACACACATACTATAATCCCATGCAAACAATGAATGGTTACAATAAAATAATAACAATATTCCCCAATTTTATGCAAAAGGTGAAAAAACTATACATCTACAATAGCATGAGATCACATTTTGGCACAAAGTGTAAAAGAGCAGAAAATCCTCAAACTGAAGATCAGTCCACGCCATTTTAACCCTATGTTGTCATCATAATACCCAAATAATGAATAAAAAAACTGTTGTCGCATAGATACCTTATCCTAAAATATATAACAAATATATAATCAATCCACAATTAATTTAGATTTTATCTCTATTTACTGAGATTGGTGAAAATCTCAATTATTGAAAAGAATACTTATATATGTACAGTGGGATGTTTATGCACATAGGGATGTTTTACATAAACTCGTACAATGCTGCTAATAGATCTAAAACAATCATTGTGCTCCAAAATGATGTCATCATAAGATCGCACTGGGAAAACAGGCTAAAACTAAGTAATAAGTCTAAAACACAAACCGTGAAATCACTATGATTATTGCGCTGTTCCGGCAGGTTAAAAACTGCTGTGATGTGAACATGTGATAGCAAGCTAAACGATAATGGTATAAGTAGCGTGATAGGATGTGTGATATGATTAGCAAGGTAAATGATGCGTGATTGGATGTAAAAAAACTAACGTGTGAATGAGAGCTGGGAGGGGAGGTGGTAATAATATAACCTACTATGTTAAGAAAAAATATGTGGAGCAAAGACTGAATGGACATGATAAAGGGAACGTGATTGGGTGGGTGATGTGGTGAATCTGAAAAGTTATGCGTGATTGGATGTGACTGCTATGTGAGTGAATACGTGGGAGGAGTAATGATGAATCTAAAAAGTTACGATCTTGATTGGATGAAACTAGAGGTGTGTGAGATAAATGGAACTTGATAGGATGATGAAAAAACAATAACAAATATGGGAATACAAATGTGTTAAGATATGACTAAAAGTGTGATCGCAATTTAAATAGTAACAGAAATGGTAAAATTGAGATAAATGTATTAGACAAGTATAACATGAATGTATTAAACAGATGATTGGATGTGACTAATGTGTGAGTAAATGCGAGGGAAAAGTGATGATGAGACAATGATGAAAGCAATCTAAATTGGATGTAAATATAAGTGTATAAAGATCGATGGGACTTGTAAAAAATGAAATAATAATGGGAAACAAATGTGATAGGATATGACAGAAGTGTGTAATCGCAACATAATTAGTTGCAATGAGAAAAATGTATAAAGCAAATATACCATGAATAACTGAAAATGTACTAAAGTAAAAGATATAAGAAAACCATAAAATAATAACTAACTAAATATGCAAAATGTTTTGAACTATGATCATATGATGTAAACATACTGATATAATATGTAAATATGTTTTTGGAAAAATTAGACAGAAAAGAAAGGCGAATATCTGTATAACCGACTTAGTATCGTATAAAATAATAAACAAAGATGATAATAATAAATAGGATGGTCAATTTAAACTAAATAAAACTAGAAAAACTACAAAGAACCTACATATAATAATTAAATTAAAAACAACTAAAAAATCTAACCCTGAAAGGTGGATATTAATAAACATATCATCGAATTATCACTCTTACTCAAAAAGAACCTCCATGAGTACAATGGGATTATCTAAGGTGATAATAAGGTCTCTATTAGTAATAATAATATCTGTATGCTGGGGGTCAAATGGCGTATGACTCATCTCAGAAAAAAAGATCCATATATTCTGTAATAAAAATCAACATTAAAAAGCAGCCATATCAAGATTTTCATTCAATCCCTCCGGAAAAAGGCTCCCAAATTTGAAGATCCAATAGGTCTCCCTTTGACTGAGTCTTGTGTACCTATTGGTTCCTCCAATAGGAGGGATACTCTAAAGAGGGGTTATGTATAGAGTTGAGCAATGTGTTTGTTTTTGGCTGGGAAGCTGAGCATAAACAGCTCCATAAACTACTCACCCTATGTACGCTTCTGGCCCGAAGTTGTATTCTGGATAGATGGATTTCTAGAAAACCACCCACAATAGCTCAATTTAAACTTCGCTTGATGAAACAACTTTTCGTTGAACAACATGACGCTAAACTTAATACTAAGCTTAGATTACAACCCTTCCTTAAAAAATGGAAGCCCTTTATTACGACCCTACAGCCGGCCCTGCAACATCAGGTCCTCAAGCCTTTTGCTCAACTGGAATTAATGCTGCTGGCAAATCTGAGAGGTGAATGGTGGGGGCTCATAGAATCTCCTACAGGCCAACCTGGTGCAGTTTTCCAGGAGGAGATGTTATTTTAACCTGCCTTAGCTCACCCTCACGGGTCATGATACCTCTCAATCTACAATATCCCGATCGCTTGGTGCCTAGGTGGGAGAGGCTTGCTTCCCCTCCCCCCTCTCCTTCTATTTCCCTCCCTTCGTTTCCCCTCCCCTCTCCCTTTTTTTTTTTTTCTTGTTGTTGTTGTTGTTATTGTTTGTATGACTATGGTTAATGTAGTCAGTGTTTAATTAGTTAATATAATGTAGTAATTGCTAAGATAATTTAAACAAGAAAAAGGGAGAGAATGAGTCACAAATGTACAGGCCCGATTGGCTACGCTGCAATTGATATTTCTTTTGTGATGTGGTGAACTTACTCTTATATGCAATTCTTCGTACAGTCTGTCAAACACGTGTTGAATGGTTAAAAAACTGCGGTCTGTGTACCGCTCTTGTTTGCTCTACTGCATTATCATGTGATTGTTTTTCTTTCCCTACTAATAAAGACGAATTTAAAAAAAAAAAAAAAAAAGAGGGGTTATGTGAAAATTACTTTTGCCATGGTATTTGCATATCCTATGGTGTCTAGAAACACTATGTTTAATACTATTCTTTGTAATATTCCTAAAATGCTCACCCCACCTTCTTCTAAGTTTTCTAATGGTGCGCCCTAAGTATTGAACCCCACATTTGCAGGTGAGAGCATAAATAACAAAGGTAGAACTACAATCTAATCTTTCATGAATGGAAAAGGTCCTTCCGGGGGAATGAGAAGTAATATTTGTAGCCCCATGTGTAATATATTGGCACATATTGCACCTTTTGATGTTGTACCTAAAAGCCCCTTTAATGTTGTTGGTACTAGTTTTTTTGTTCATAACAACTTTACTGGGTGCCAACTTTTGTTTTAATGTAGGAGCTCTTCTGAAGGTGATATTTGGTCGGCTTTCTAATATAATGATTTTCTTAATTATTTTGTAGTTAGAATTATAATTCGTAATGAAAGACATTCTGTTACTTTCTGTCTTACTATACAGTTGGGGTTTTGTTGTCGTTATGGTATTAATTATAGTTTCCCTATCTAAGTTTCTTGCTCTCATGTAGTCCTCTTTAATGATCAGGTCCGGATAACCTTTATCTTTAAACCTTTCTTGCAAAATTAATTCTAAAAAAAAAAATTCTATACATTCCTTCTGTATATTACTTGTAAATGAAAGACCAAATGTGTTATTATTGAGGTGTTGAACAAATAATTCTGCAGTTTCAAATGACCCATTCCAGATAAAGATCAGGTTGTCTATATATCTGCCATAGAAGACCAGGTTCGACTCCCAGCTTTGACTATAGATTTAAGTTTGTTCAAATTGGCCCATAACCAAATTGGCAAAGCTGGGAGCGAACCTGGTAACCATGGCAGTCCCCTTAATTTGGAGAAAAAAATCATCTTGATATTTGAAATAATTGTGCTGCAATATAAACATAATTCAATCCAATATATATTTTTGTTGTAAGGGAGGCATATAAATGTCTCCCTCCAAATACTGTCTCACTGATTCAATACCAATTTGATGGGATATGTTGGAATAGAGCGCACACACATCACATGTCATCCAAATATATTGTTCCCATTTGGTAATGGATGACAATGTACCCAGTAAATCTGTAGTATCTTTAATGTATGAGGATAATGAAATAACATACTTTTGTAGAAAGGAATCGATATAGGCCAACAATTTGTCAGTAAGGCTATTTATCCCAGATATTATGGGCCTTCCAGGGGGCTTGTTTCTATCCTTGTGCACTTTTGGTAAATGATAGTAAAATGGAATGTTGGGTTTAAATGGAGTGAGATATTGTTTTTCTTTAGAAGTTAAGATACCTTCCCTAAAACCCTCATTTATGAGTTTCATTAGCTGTTTGAGATATGCATCTGTGGGGTCCGAAGATAAAATTTTATTATATTTGGTGTTCAATAAAATGTTATTGACCTCTGTGATGTAGTCAGTATAATTAAAAAAAAACTAACACTAACCCCCGATGATCCACTTACAGTTTTTGAAGTCCCGCTTGAACGATCTTCATCCAGGCGGTGAGAAATCTTCATCCAGACGGCCTTTTCTATCTTCATCCAGGCGGCGAAGTCCTAATCCAGGTGGCGAGAAGTCTTAATCCAGACGGCCTATTCTATCTTCATCCAGGCGGCATCTTCTATCCTTATCCTGGCGGCATGAAGTGGGTCCATCCTGAAGACATCCGGCGCGGAGCATCCTCTTCATACGGTCGCCGCCGTACACTGAATCTTCAATGCAAGGGAGCCATTTCAAAATAGCGTCCCTTGCATTCCTATTGGCTGAAAATTTTGAATTAGCCAATAGGAATTAGAGCTGCTAAAATCCTATTGGCTGTTCAAATCAGTCAATAGGATTTAAACAGCTCTCATTCTATTGGATGATTTAAATCATTGTTTGTTAGCAGCTGAAAATGGCCACCAAGCTCCACCAACAGCTTTCTTCTTGTCAAGTTAGCTATTTTCTTATATGACAGTTCAGCAGTGCACATTTTTTTATTTTTTTATTATTTAGCTATTTCAAATTGTATAAGCACAAATCAGCATGTGTGAGTAGGAAAACTTATTTAAGAGTCGATCATGATTGGAGAAACTTATAGCAAAATATCCATGCAATAAGTGGGCAGAGCTTGGTGGCCATTATCAGCTCTTATATTTAAACATTTCCTGTACTTTTTACAAGCTTATTGATGTGGGACCAGTTGCAGGATGCTTCTCTAACATATATCAGTAAGTATTAAAAATTATGTTTTTGGGTCTAGACTGTTCTTTTAATGCCCTAATTTCCGCAACATTTTATTTCTGATATGTTGTTTACCTTGCTATAGTAACAATATTCCATTACAGCTTCTAGCATAAAAATGTTGTAGGTATAGCTATGTAAAGAAATTCTGAGCAGTGAGTGCCTAATGTAATGATAGGATTTCATATCTCCTTTTTATACAGGGTAAAAGCTATTTTGTCTACCTGGGGATATATTGATACAAAGTTATAGTTCTATGGTTGAATATTGGACTTATATACTAATGTTTATGTGTATTAGATACGTTGTCCCATTATTTACAAGAGCCTGTTACACTGCCTATCTGAGTGGTCATTAGACTTATAGTTATATAGTACTCAGAGAATAGCTTAGTAGAACAAGGGGCCTGGTTGCGCTTATGACCGCATAGGTATAGATATATATTTTACCAAAAATGTATATATATAGAAATAAATATTTAAAAATAAAAGAACATTTTCTTCTATGTGAAGAACATTTGAATGTTAAATATTCAGAACTACCTTCAGCTTTAGTGCAGTTGGTCTAATGCTTTGTCGGGTTAATGCGCAAGTGATAAGTGTTAGTTTCTTGTTTTGTTTTTTTGAGCACCACGCTCCATTGAAGTCTATGGGGAGTTAGCATGCATCGGGTTTCGCTCACGAGTTAACCTATTACTTTCCAATTGTAATATGTGCGCTTCCCCGCACATGTTAAAGGTTTTTGTTGAGTGCAGTTAGCACCTGAGAGAAAAAGTTAGCGCGCTACATGTTATTTGCCCATAATATACTATATACAACACAAACAAATAACTATTTTTTCACATCTAGGGGCCAGGTAATAATTAGGTCCAGAGTAGAATGCAAAATTACGCTTACGGGAGCTCGATATTTGTGATCCACACGTAATACCAGCATATGCAATGCAAACACAACTTTGCGTTCGCATTGCATGGAAGCTTTGCACTCACGAGAGCGCGCTTCCATAGGATTCAATGGGAGCCTAGTTCTAATGCCGTCATACATGGCACAGAACCTAGCACAGCAAAGTGGGTAAGTTGTGCAGCTATGGGCAGCAAATTGTAAATATATATATATATAAATCTATTCATATATATGTATCTGTTTATATGTGTATATTCATATATATGTATCTGTTTATATGTGTATATTCATATATATGTATCTGTTTATATGTGTATATTCATATATATGTATCTGTTTATATGTGTATATACAAATATCAACTCATAAAAAATATATGTATATAAGCATATACATATATATTTTGAGAATTAACACAGTCCCCATAGGTACTTTCAGCGCCATTTTCTTTTCTTACACCCCACATCCGAAAAATTTAAGCCATTCAAACTCCTTTGTGCAGTTAGTTATTAATTAAAAAATTAAGATGCTATTTTATTTTTATTCAAAAAAACAGCAACACTACACTTAATTTTGTGGGGCAATTGGGGGGCACTTTTAAAATTAAACAGAGGTCTGACCTATGGTTAATTTTCAGAGCACTAATTGCTACTACGAGCTTGGGGTAGCATTAACCAGCCACTTGTAATGGCTGGTTATTTATTCTGTGCACGTAAACGGGTGATTTTGCCAATTTACGGGTGCACAATAAATTAGCACTCCACTTATAATTTATCCCTTAATGTAAGTAAAAGGAGGAATTTCACTTTCAATAATCAGACTAGGATTATTTATTATTTATCAACAATGTTTTCATATTTCCTGGAAACGAATAAATATATTACTGTACTACTTGTTCTTGTAGGTGTGAAAAAATCACTTTTGCCCCCACATGGGTTATGATCCAGTACAAATATTATTGAGTTCATATATCTGAAATGCGTTTTTAATCAGCCTGTCTTTATGTTGGCTTTTGCTGCACATACATTTGTCGATGTTTCATTTTTTGGCAAGTTATAAGCATTAGAATGCAGTCCAAGTCATTCATCTAAATTCCCTTAATAAAGAGGCATATTTAAATAATATACATCTACTAATTCTTTAACAATAGTGAGGTTTAAGAAAGGATTGCTTGGCTATGGTGAGAGAGGAAACCCTCACAGATGATTATTATAAGATTAACTTTCAGCAAGTAAAAAAATATCAAGTAATGGAAAGTGAAATTACCCAGGGCAAATGCCTAGACGCAAATAACTGATACAGTCTGTGTCATTAGATTTTGTTTGGTAAAGTTTTACCAGATTGTAAAGAACATTCAGAATTGATACTGTGTTGTAATGGCACAAACAAAACAACGAAAGTCATCATAAAGAAATGATAATATTAATATTACTTAGGCTACATTTAAAAATAGGTTAGAGTTAACAGGACATGAAACCCCCAAATTTTCCTTTATAATTCTGATAGAGCATGGAATTTCAAATTTACTTCTATTATCCAATGTGCTTTGTTCCCCAAGTATCCTTTGTTGGAATGAATACATAGGTAGGCTCAGGAACTGCAAGGAACTGCTGGGAACTAGCTGCGGATTGGTTGCTGCACATATTATTGGCCCACCTGTGTTCTGTTAGCCGCAAGTAGTGCAATGCTGCTCGTTCAGCAAAATATGCCAAAAAATGAAGCAATAGAAATAAATTGGAAAGTTGTTTTAAATCATATACTTTATCTGAATGATCAAATCATTTTTTGGGTATCAAGTCACTTTAAGGCTTGTGGTGAGTTTAAGAAAAAGAGAGACATTGGGTGTGGCAGAGGTGCTAGATGGAAGGTGCTTTTGATCCCTAAAACTAAGGAGGAGCATATTAGCATCAGCATGTGCAACAAGTTCAAAATGTGCACAGCACAGAAGATACGGAGTGCACGTAAGGCCAAGGGTACTGCCTAAAACCTCCAAACGATATGCACAACAACAAAGGTCTCCAGCACTCCAATGTATAAAAAGGCAATTTTATTTAGCAAATATTAGCAACTTTTCGGGGTCACAGCCCCTTACTCATGCTTTATTCATAAAGCATGAGTAAGGGGCTGTGACCCCAAAACGTTGCTAATATTTGCTCAATAAAATTGCCTTTTAATACATTGGAGTGCTGGAGACCTTTGTTGTTGAGCATCAGCATATGGTGGGACTTTATAAGGGTGCACAGAAGGAATGTCACTTGGTTTAGAAGTTTCATTAGAACATCACTTTCCCTCCCACCGTTAGTAGTGGGGAGTAGTGGGGTTTGTTTTAATAATTATATGTTAAGTGGTATTAGCTGGGGGTGTTAGTTCTCTAGTTACAGGGTTTGCTACCTCGGCCAGTGGTGACTGATTTGGGAGCCTCTCCATATGGTGGATAAACATTGTTTAACTCCGTGGGCAAGGGATCCATGGCGTGGTGCCTGGTTGAATGTATGGTTTACAGCCTTAATGGAAGGAGA
This sequence comes from Bombina bombina, assembly GCF_027579735.1. Classification (NCBI taxonomy): domain Eukaryota; kingdom Metazoa; phylum Chordata; class Amphibia; order Anura; family Bombinatoridae; genus Bombina; species Bombina bombina. The sequence continues at coordinate 145,878,172 of NC_069503.1, read as the reverse complement.
AGAAATAGCTGTGCTGGTGAAGAAAGTTATTGTATTGCAATGTATTTTGGTGTTTTATAAGGTTCTATAAGTTAAAGGGACAGACTAGTCAAAATTGAACTTTCATAATTCAGATAGGGCATGTCATTTTTAGACAACTTTCCAATCTACTTTTATAATCAAAGTTGCATTGTTCTTTTGGTATTGTTTGTAGTTATTGATGAGTCAGCACTAGTTGGCTAAAATGCAAGAGGCTTAGATACAAGGTAATCATGGAGATTAAAAGCATTTTAATATAAAAGTGTTGGTTATGCAAAACTGGGGATTGGGTAATAAAGGGATTACTTATCTTTTTAAACAATAACAATTCTGGAGTAGACTATCACTTTAAGGATGTGATTTTTTTATGTGTTTATATTTATTGTTAATATACATAGTATTGGCCATATTTTCACCATTTTCATTGTCTCTACTTTAACTAGGTAGCAAGTATGTAGAGTGTGCTTTGGTTTGTGGCAATCTGGGCTCCCAATAATTAATGACTTAGAGGCCATGGGGCCTATTTATCAAAGGTCTTGCAGACCTGATCCGACAGTGCGGATCAGGTCCGCAAGACCTCGCTGAATGCGGAGAGCAATACGCTCTCCTCATTTAACATTGCACCAGAAGCTCACAAGTAAGTTAGTAAGTTTATTCTTTCTATTTTTATATTTATGTGTTTTATTATTTTTTAGTTTCAAAATAATAATTGCTGCATTCTCATTTGTAGGGTCATTTAAAAAAAAGAGAGAGACTTTTTTTGTTTGAACGTGCAATAACGATTTTGACCCAGATTGTCAGATTTCCAGAACTGAATGCATGAAAAGTACAAGTCAGACAGATAGCGCTGTAGCAACCCAAGGGTTGCAGGTTCGATCCCTGGCGAGGTCTACTCAGCTTTTCATCCTTCCGAGGTCGAAATAATGAGCAGCGCTTTGATACCCTTATGGGTGATTAGCTGTGCTTTACAAGTACCCAATACATACAACTTTGTCATATCTCAATAATATTCAGAACATCTACACTTTATTATGTCCAAGACAACCTGATTCAACCTCATACCCCAAATCACCAGACCTCAAGTTCTGTCCTTGAAAAAACTCATTTGAACCTCCATTACCTAATTATACCATCCCATAGCCTCGTCTTGCAGCCATATTCAAACTACAAGGCAAATATGTTTGAAATATGGGCTCCTACTATTAAAAATCACACAAAAACATATAAATAACATACACCACATTGCCTCAGACATGTAAACTTTAACAGGCTTGTAATATTATTATTTAAAAACCAAACGGATTTGACTTGGTGACAAAAATAACTATGCCTAATTGCACAAAATAGGTTTTTCTATTTGCTAGCTAGTAAACTTGTAACCAATATTCAAAAAGAACCAAGGCAATGGCACACATATGAAAAGTATATGAGCACCCTGACAAAATACTTTCAAGTGGTTTCCACTATTTGTAAATTGTTCCTAATTATATTGTTTACATTGGTAGTGTTGCTATTTCTGTTATTTATCTAATGACAATGAGCCAGCATTGTGAAAGATCTGACAAGGGATAGAAAATGAAATAAATGAATGAATGAAAAATATGTAAATAAATAACCACACACACTCACATATATGCAGTATATATTTATAAACAAAAAAAGAGAAAAACAGTGTACTCTAGCCAGCAACTAAAGTAATATTTAATATCCAGAAAAATTCTAAACTATTGCTATATCAAATATGAAAAAAATATCACCTTAATAAAGTTTAAAAAAACACCAGAATTAACACTAGAGTGGCCATTTTATACTTGTCCAAACCAAATCTCAATAGAGGACTAAGTAAATCAACATTTTTCCAGTTATCAAAAAGTCAGTAGTGTGCCATATCAAACATCAGTGTAAGTAAACAATTTAATTAACACTGTGCACAAGATATGCTTGAGAAAGCCGCACTGGAATGCCTCAGTGGCAAAACACATGTAGCATGGATGTATTATGACTCTGTGAGGCCAACAGAGTTTTTTCACTGCTAGGGTGGCACTCATGACCGTACCTGTCTACTCATGATGTAACCATCAACCCAATGTGCTTAATTAATTAAGGCTTCAACCCCCTTTGTCTATAAATCAAAATATGCATGTAATTAAGTTTTAAGATTTATCAAAGTATATACCCTATCCAAAATAATGTTTTTTCCTGCTCCTGGTTTTGTATTTGCGTCTGATTGATTTCACATATTTTCTGCCCTTGTGAAACAAAATCTAATCAAGTTCTCCAAGTTATCACAGTGTGTAGTCTGAAAGTCTAATTAAAGTATCTGCCCGGAAAGCAAATGTGTATTTGCCACCTTCTTTGCTGTGAACTCCATACAAAATAATAGTTTAGAGGTCTGAAGGGAATCCGTCTACCAAGTGTCAAGTGGAGTGAATGGGTATTCTAAACATGTCTACAATCAAATGCAACTTACAATAACAGACATGTATGAAGTAGGAATGAATATAAGTAGGGATATACAATAATAGTATTATTTTATATTTTAAAGTTGTGCTTATAGATGGACGTCTTGCTATTTACTGTTTCAGCAATCCTTTTCCTTAGAAGGCACCATAGACAACTGCTTGCTTTACAGCAAAGGGAAGAAATAATTAATCAAAGATGATGCATACGGGTGCAAAGATTTTTTGTGGTCTTGAAGCTCTAAAAGACAATGAGATATTTCAGAGGTTACCACTTTCAAGACAATCAATTCTGATATTGTTTGACCAGCTACAGAACTAATTGGAGCAAGTAACTTTTCGAACAAGGGCTATCCCTGTCATGTTGAAATTGTTAGCCGTTCTGTATTTCATGGCCTCTGGGTCGTTCTGATCTGTTTCCAGTATTGTGGTCAGTATAAGTCAACCTACATTTTCTAGACACCTCCGGGCTGTATTAGACGCAATGTACACAATATTTACGCATCATATTTGCCTCTTTGAAAAACCAGACTTATGGCAATCAGTGAAACTTCATGTTTTCCATATTGCTGGTATTCCAAATATATTTGGTACTATAGACTGCACACATATTGCTTCGAGACCACCAAAAGAAAGAAAATAAATGTTCTGCAATAGAAAGCATTTTCACTCCCCAAATGTCCAAATGGTATGTGATTCCATTCTGGAATATATGGACATTTTGAAATTAATGAAATGCCAGAGGGATGGCTACTTGGTAAATATAATATTTCTAATAAATGTGCATTATGTAATTATATCAAGCTTGTCCATCATACTGTACTCACATTTTATGTGACTTTTCCAGTAACGTTAACATTAAACGGTGGGTCTTTTTAAAGTTTATTATTTATGTAATTTTGAATTTCAAGTGTGTATGACTCAAGAGAACTATCGGTGCTGGCAAACTTATAAATCATCCCGTAACAATGAGCTGTAGCTTATTCTATATATTTGTGTGTGCTATTGTAAAGTACAACTCAAATTTACGGGATACTTACGGGATATTTTATTTTTCCTTCCAGGCGACGCGTGGTACAGATGTAGAAACTAGTTGCTAATGCCCATAAACAGACACAAAATTGCTGCAGAAATAAAATATAATGAAGCACACCCAAGCACCCGGAGTTGAATTAAAGGGACATAAAACCCACATTTTTTTTTTCTTTCATGGTTCAGATAGAGAATTCAATTTTAAACAACTGTATAATTTTCTTCATTCTTTTGGTATTTTTTTGTTGAAAAAAAATAGCAATGCACATGGGCAAGCCAATAACACGAGGCTTCTATATGCAGCCACCAATTAGCAGCTACTGAGCATATTTGGATATGATGTTCAACATAGGATATCAAGAGAATGAAGCAAATTAGATAATATAGGTATATATTGGAAAAACTGCATGCTCTTTCTGAATCATGAAAGAAAATTGTGTTGTCCCTTTAAAAGCACCTTTGGAATTCTTAAAACCTGATTTAGGTGCCTTGACCATTTTGGGTGATATACTACAGTATTACCCAGAAAAGGTTGCACAGATTATTATGGTGTGCTGCACATTGCATAATGATGCTATGCACCAAGGAGATGGGACATAGAGATTGCATCCATCCCAGAAGAAGAAGACCTCTGAGAATATGGATGATGTTGCTCCATTAAAGGGACACTGAACCCAATTTTTTTCTTTTGGGATTCAGATAGAACATGCATTTTTAAGCAACTTTCTGATTTACTCCTATTATCAAATTGTCTTCATTCTCTTGGTATCCATATTTGAAATGCAAAAATTAATCCACCAATAAACAAGTGCTTTCCATGGTTCTGAACAAAAAAAAATAGCTTAGATGTCTTCTTTTTCAAATAAAGAAAGCAAGAGAACAAAGAAAAATTGATAATAGGAGTAAATAAGAAAGTTGCTTAAAATTGCATGCTCTATCTGAATCACAAAAACAAAAATTTGGGTTCAGTGTCCCTTGAAGCAGTGTCTGCAAGAAGACAATTAATTGCTAAACTATTCTAATAATTGTACATATTGAGAGTCTGTTTTCTATTAAAAAAAAATCGAAACAAATTTATAATTCAATAAAATGTGTCGGTGTACTAAATAACATTGTCAAGAGTTGCTTAAAAGTAAGGTTAATTTCTTGTTTATTTTTTCCATAAATAAAACATCTGACATCATCTATCTATCTATCAATCTATCTAACTATCATCTATCAATCTTATCTCTCTATCTATCTATCTATCTATCTATCTATCTATCTATCTATATATCTATTGATCTATATTAACTATGAAATATATAAGAATTGTTATGTGTTCCAGATTGCAAGAAAGAGCAGATACTGATGAAAGACCACCAAGTATATAAAACAGTTCTTCTTTAACAACAATTTTTATTACTTTACTTTAGATTAAAGTAAACACAAAATGAAACAGATTGTGTTAAAAAAAAAAGCAAACCAATTATTTGGTTACTTGCAAAATAACTTTCTAGCCACTGCCCACAGCCATACCACGCAAGCAGACATTGCAAAACACTAAAACCTTGCCTTCTTGTTGAGGCCTCCTCCTCCTTGAGGGGCTGGAACAGGAAGTGAAGGACACTGCAGAAATGAAGTAAAAAAAGGGTTTAAAGGTTAATTCATATAAAAATGATGAATAATAACTATTTTAATGATTTCTATTAAGTAAAAGCTACTGCTTAGTGCTTTCTTTGTTACTACAATGAGACAGCTTAATATCCCTTTAAGCCTATATGAAATATCATGCTTAGGAATGATTGCTCCTCCCCACCTTTACCCTAGTCATTTTTAGCTATCCCAACCACTCAAAGGTGTACAGGAGCTAGGTCCTTTTCCATTAAACAGAGAAAGAGGGTGAGGAGGGTCACTAATTACGATACACAAGACACAAGCCCTGCCCCTGCCACATCAACAGTAACTGGATCACAGCATCCCAATCCCCAACATCACAGCTGATATACAGGGATCAGGTCCTTGTCCATTGGACGGATAAGGAGGGTGAGAAGAGTCACTAATGATACACAACTATCTATTAAGATTTACATAATGTTTTGTTTTCTTCTCAGTGCAAGCTTAAAGGGACACTGAACCCAATTTTTTTTCTTTCATGATTCAGATAGAGCATACAATTTTAAACAACTTTCTAATTTACTCCTATTATCAATTTTTCTTCGTTCTCTTGCTTTCTTTATTTGAAAAAGAAGGCATCTACGCTTTTTTTTATTCAGAACTATGGGCAGCACTTTTTTATTGGTGAATGAATGTAGCCACTAATCAGCAAGGGCAACCCAGATTGTTCACCAAAAATGGGCCGGCATCTAAACTTACATTCTTGCATTTCAAATAAAAATTCCAAGAGAATGAAGAAAATTTGATAATAGGAGTAAATTAGAAAGTTGCTTAAAATGTCATGCTTTATCTGAATCATGAAAGAAAACATTTGGGTTCAGTGTCCCTTTAAGGGACCTTTAGATACAGTAGAATTGCATGATCAACAAGGGCATAATAAAATAGCACTTACTCTGAATTTTAAATGAGCAGTAGATTTTCTCTGACAAATTTCAAAATTTACTTCAATTTGTTGGTTCCCTGTATCATGTGACAGCGATTAGCCAATCACAGGTTCATATAGTATACACTGTGGGCTAAATTACAAGTGGTGCATCTGCGCTAACTTGCATGCATATTACAAGTTTAAAGTAAACATGACCGCACAAGCACAAACTAAATTTGTGCTCATCGAAATAGTGAGATGGAAGCCCTCACATAAAGGGTTAAAGGATTCCAAAAGTTTCATTTTTTTTACTATAATTACATTTTCAAAAACCAATCTACATAGTTTAACAATAAAAACTTACCTATTTTCAAGTCAAAACGAGCGTTAGCAGCATAATAAAACTATATATTTTATTTGAGAAAAAACGTCATCCAAGCCAAACCCCCTTCTAGTGTGCCTTCATTACACAATCGTGTGTCCAATCACAATGCGTTATCGTGCATATGATTTACGCATTGTTTAGTCACCCGGCACATGCGCAATTCAATCCGGCGTTTCGCGCATGCGCATATTAAAATAATTAATTACATTTACTGCTTGTTATTGCAAGGGGAATTAGGATGGTAATGCAAATGATGACGCATTACATAGATCACGCATGCGCAGTATGGATGAAAACTGCCATATTGATAACTCAGGTTATTGTGAATGATTCGTTATACGTTATACAGAATACAGCTTCTAACGGTGGGTTTGGAAAACAATTCATTTTAGGAGATGAATATTCGGAGAACACTAATAATAAGATAAGTAAAGCCTATTAGAAAATTCATTATTAAAGATGGATATAGCGATTTAAAACAAGTCTTTGCAAACGTTTAGTGTCCCTTTAAGGCTAGAAACAAAGTTGCACTTAACAAAACATAAATACATTAAAATAATAGGTTTTAGGGTTTTTCCATTTGTGTTCTCCATTGAAGTCTAGGGGAAAATAAGTCCATCAGTTAGCTCCCGTGGTCTGTCGTACGTTCGCACGCAAAACATTTTACTTTTAACTTGTAATACGCGCACTAATACAAGCGAGCATTAAAAGATTACTTCTGGCGGTGTTTGCACGTGAGCTAAAGTGCTAAATAGTGCTCCACTTGTAATCTGGCCCAGTTAATCCGTTGCACATTCTCAGTAGCTGGTGCCTTTGAAGTGTTCATATAAAAAGACTGTGCACAAATAAATAATGAAATTGGAAAATCTCTTAAAGTTGCATGCTCTATTTGTATCATGTAATTCACAGATTATATGCATATGCATTTTATCACATGCTACAGGAGGAGGGGAAATAGTCATAACTTTGAAATTTGTCATAACAAAAATCTACTGCTCATTTAAAGTTCAGACTAAGGGGACGATTTTATTTGTCAGCATTTATCATTGCACAAGCATTTCATTGCACAATCAATGCCGCCCAATGCACATTCTCGGCCAATCGGCCGCTAGCAGGTGGTGTTAATCAACCCGATTGTATGCGATCGGGCGGATTGCTGTCTGCCCCTTCAGAGGTAGCAGACGAGTTAAGGAGCAGCAGTCTTAAGACCGCTGCTTCTTAAGCCCTGTTTCCGGCGAGCCTGAAGGCTTGCGCGGAAACAGAGGCATTGGTGCCGATACGGGGCTTGATAAATGGGCCCCTAAGAGCTATTGCTTTGTCTTTTTATCATGTATTTGTTGATTATGCAAATCTACGATATTTACGGGTCCTTTAATGGATTCTTGGTAGGTCAGGATATTACCTAGGTTTACAACAAAACTGTACAAAGTATTAGTTTCCTCTATAAACTATTATGTACATTTTTAATTTTTGGCTTCATGGCATTAGCCCTTCAAGTAATTTTTAATCATGCAACTGCTTATTCTATGATCTGTGGCCAACATACACATCAGTGTTGTTCTATTTAGGTTTCTAATGTACAATAAAACATAGATTGAGATACTTTATAATTCCATCTTGCTTCATTTAATGAGCCTACACAATTCTGCACAATATACATTACATTTATATGTGTTTGCTGTAAATCCATAGAAACGAGAACACACAGAAACATGGTGTGTTATAGATCCCTTTGAGCAAAATGACCTATTGAGGAATTAGTATTATATATGTACATTCAATTTATAACAGATCTTACATTACAGAACCAGTGGAAACTATTCCTAAACAAATACACGGGCCAGCTCCCAAAACACAGTCAGGTCACTTGGTTTTTACATATGTAATCATTTTATTTAGCCTAATGAAAATCTGCTTTAGAACAACTGGCATTTTTTACACTAAATACAGCTTTCTAAACAATATATATGGTCATGTATTTTTAAAGGGACATTTTTAAAGTTGTATTAGTTGTTTAACCCCTTAACCACGAGCAATGTACCCTGTACATCACTTGTCTTTCTATGGGTTGCTTTCTCAATAGTATAATAATTTTTTAGGAAACCTGCAAGACCTGCGCTATCATAAGCAGAAAGTCCCTAAATGACCAGCAACGTACAGGGTATGTCATGGTCATTAAGGGGTTAAAAGTCTTTAGTTTCTGTAAAGTAATGGACACCACCAGGTGAGAACATAAATTTTCCACTTTATCTATCTCTTCTGCTGAGGACAATTAGGTACATCAAGGCTGTGCATAATATAGGTTTGTTAACAGGACCAGAAACCTAACATTTTTCTTTCATGATTTAGATAGATATAGAATATATATATATATATTTAAATGCCCTCCTTTATTTTAATTGTGTTATTGAAATTGTAGAAATGTTAGTTTATCTATTGTTAGCTCTTATTTGATTAAAGAGATATACAAGTGGATATAATGAGACAGATTTATAAAAAGACATATGTCCTTATCGGTTGCAAGCTCAGTTATTTGAGCCTACAATTGATATTTATGATGCAGTTTAAACCACTTCTTCCTAAATCCTCTCTGCTAACCTCAGAGTCACCGATAAAAATCACTCCAAAATCATCCAACAGGGAATTGACAAGAGCTGTTCTTGCACAACTGGTTGTATGACAGCAGGGAGAAGCATTGGAATTAATGATTGAAAGAGCCAGTTGAGCCCCCTAGAGGTGGCGATCAGATCTCAACTGACAACTCTGAGACCCCTATAGCTACACCTCTTGTCTAAACATAATATTTATAAGTTGGGCTAACTTTCCCATTAAACTATTTAGGGCCAGTTTACAAATTCACCCCCTTGAACCACCCATACGGAGGCAAAAAGATAGTGAATATAAGGGAATTACAGTGCATGCTATACTGTATATATATGTTTGATGCGGTGACTCTGCACTCTGAGGGGATTTATGATCACACATCAGGCTTTACCCACAGCCACCTAGGTAATGTCCATTTTAATATCTGACTTTACCCATAACATATACATATATATTTATGTATACAAGCGTACCTCAGAGATATTGCGTGTTCGGTTCCAAACCACCGCAATAAAGCGAATATAGCAATAAAGTTGTTTCCCAGTGCCTATAAAAGATATATTTATACTTTATTGTAGACTGTTAAGTGTGCAATAGCATTATGTCCAAAAAATAATGTCCATCCTATATGTGGCCGACGGGAGCGTTGCGATGGGGGCGTGACTGGGCGTCGTGGGGGCGTGGCCGGGCGTCACAAGGGTGTGGCCGGGCGCCACAAACGGCGTGGTCGGGCGGGTGTCACTGCGATGGGGCATGGCCGGACGGGGTGCCGCGATGGGGGCGTGGCCAGAGAGGCAAAGGCTTTCAATTAAGACAGAGCCAGAGAGGGAGCAGGAGAGGGGGGGAGAAGGGCCAAAGAGGGGGGGAGAGAGCCAAAGAGGGGGGAGAGAGCCAAAGAGGGGGAGAGAGAGAGCCGAAGAGGAGAGAGAGCCAAAGAGGAGAGAGAGCAAAAGAGGGGAGAGAGTCAAAGAGGGGGAGAGAGAGCCAAAGAGGGGGGGAGAGCCAAAGGGGGGGAGAGAGCCAAAGGGGGGATAGAGAGCCAAAGGGGGGGGGAGAGAGCCAAAGGGGGGGAGCCAAAGGGGGGGGGAGAGAGCCAAAGGGGGGAGAGAGCCAAAGGGGGGGGGGAGAGAGCCAAAAGGGCGGGGGAGCCAAAGAGGGGGGAGAGAGAGCTAAAGAGGAAAGAGAGCCAAAGAGGAGAAAGAGCCAAAGAGGAGAGAGAGCAAAAGAGGGGAGAGAGCCAAAGAGGGGGGGAGAGAGAACCAAAGAGTGGGGGGAGAGAGTCAAAGAGGGGGGGAGAGAGCCAAAGAGGGGGGGGAGAACAAAAGAGGGGGAGAGAACATAAGAAGGGGGAGAGAGAGCAAAAGAAAGGGGGGAGAGAGTCAAAGAGGGGAGAGAGAGAGCAAAAGAGGGGAGAGAGAGAGCAAAAGAGAGAAGAGAGAACGCAAAGGAGAGGGGGGAGAGAAAGCAAAAGAGAGGGTGGAGAGAAAGCAAAAGAGAGGGGGGGAAGAGAGAGCAAAAGAGAGGGGGGAGGGAGCAAAGGGTGGGACCGCTGTACTGCAAAAAATGGCCCTTGTACACGGGCTTTAGTACTAGTATCTTAATAATAAAAGACTTTATTGCTATAAAATGCTTCAGTGAGCCTTCAGTGAGTCATAATCTTTTTACTGGTGGTCTGTATATATAGGTGTGTATATATGTGTATTTATGTGCATTTATGTGTTTATATGTTGAAAAAATGGCGTTGATAGACTTGCTTTACACAGGGTGGCCACAAATCTTCAATTGTAAAAAGAGCAATATCTGTGAAGCGCAGTAAAGCGAAGCGCAATAAAATGAGGTATGCCTGTATAAGCATATACATATGTATTTACACGGAGAACACAGTTCCCCATAGACCGCAATGTAAAGGCACTTTTCAGTGAGTTTTTTTTCTAACACCCCACTCCCACCAACTTTTAACCCCTTAAAACTGCCTTGTGTAGTATCTTTTCATAAAAAAGACCCTCTATTTTGGGGGCATTTGGGGCACTGTTAAAAAATTAACCAGAGATCTGATCTCTGGATAATTTTCTGAGTGCTTATTGCTACTACGAACTTGCGGTAGCAATAACCAGCCACTTGTAACGGACGGTTATTTATTGCCCACCTGCCAAAGAGTTAATTTGCCTGTTTGTGAGCGTGCGATAGATTAGCGCTCCACTTGTAACCCAGCCCTTAATCAGCTACTTAGGGGCCAAAATTTTCTTTCATGATAGAGCATACAATTTAAAAAAACGTTCTATTTCTCTTCGTTTTCTTGTTATCCTTTTTTAAAAGCAGGGATGTAAAGCTCAGGAGTGTGCATGTTTCTGCAGCAGTTTTGCACAAATGTTATACATTAGCAAGATAGCAGCACTATTTCATGTCAGATAGTGCTTCAGACATGCACACTACCTACCTACCTAGGGCTGGGAGAATGTTTCTAAAAATTCAAAATTTAAAACGAATTTTGATACGTTCATTTGAATCGAATTTCAAATGTTTATATAACATTCTATATTCAAATTTTCATTTTCGAATTTTTCAATAAAATTAGAAAATATTTGTTTGGATAATAGAATGTTTAGCTATGTATTTTATATCACATTCAATTTCGAAATGTAATATTCAAATTTGAATGTAACATTTGAAATAGTATTTCTAGTCTACAATTGTGTTTAATAAATGTAATATTCGAATTTGAATGCTACATTCGATTTTGAATGTAACATTCAAATTTGAAATAGTATTTCTAGTCTAATACTGTGTTTTATAAATATAATATATCTATTTGAATAATTAAAGAAAAAATTTGAGTTTCATGTCCCTTTATGTTGAAATTGTTTTTATTGAACATTTTTCATTGTACATAAGTATTATAACAATATTGTGATAAGAAATAAGACAGAACAAGTAAGAGAAAATAACACAAATAAAACAAAAGTACATACAATTTGAGTCATTTTTTTCTTTTGCATCTCTATAACACTTCGAGGATGGGTGTAAGTATTATACCTTATAAGTTTGGTAGGGGGCAAGGGGCGTCGCTCCAACATCTTTAGTCTGAAGTCTATGTGGATGTATGGGTGGAATTGGTTCTCCCTTTTAATATCCAGTAAAACCAGATTCTATCTACTGCTTCCTTGTTATTCAGAATCCAAGCAGCAGAGTTATACATAGTATATGTCAAATTAATTTTATTAAGAACTTCTTGCCATGTTAGGGACCCTGTTTTCCAGTGCTTAGCGATACACATTCTTGTGACCGTGCATAGAATCTTTATAAATGTGTTGATCGGTTTGTTAAGATTAGGGATACGAGTGTTAAGGAGTGCCTGTATCTGTGTGAGCTGTATCCTCTCGTCTAGTGTGTTGCTAATTAGAAGGGAGAGTTTATCCCAAATCTGTTTGACTTTGTCACATTCCCACCAAAGGTGCGAATAGGTTCCAATATTGTTACATCCTCTATAGCACCTTCTATTCCCTTTGGGGGACATGTGGGCCATTTGCACCGGGGTTACATACCATCGTAGGGCAGTCTTAAGGGCATTTTCCCTAAGGTCTGCATTCAAGAGTCCTTTATCTACCTCATTGAAGATGTCAGCCCACTCCTGTACCTCCTTTTCCACCCCAAAATCCTTCTCCCACTTGAGAATTAATTGTGTTTTCATCTGTGTCTGAGATGCTTGTATAGCAGAGTATAGCTTTGAGATAGTGTGTTTGGTTCGTTGTGGGGCTCTACATATGATCTCTAAAGTCGTGATGGTTTGAGTAGCAGTCTTTTTGTGGTAGCTCTTAAGAGTCGACATTAGCTGGAGGTATAGGAACCAATTAAGTTTTATGGGTGTGATTTTGTCTTGAATCTGGGTGAATGTTAGGGGTGTATTATTGTGGATTATATCAGCTACCCTGTATAGTCCTTTGTTGCACCATTTATCTATGAATGCATGGCTTTCTTGGGGCAGAAGGTATCTAATTGGTCTATTTCTGGAGTGACTTGGTCGTAGGTTGGTTAGTTTGGCTACTTTGTTCCAAGATGTTAGGGTGGATTCTAGTGTAGGAGGTCTAAGTTTCATTAATGTAGTCGTGTTATTTCCCTCCCCCCAGAGGATGTCTGCTGGATGATTCCAGTCACCCATATCTGCTTCAAGTTTCGGCCAGACAGTGTCTACATTGGGTTTGTCTAAGAGTACTGTTTGAGCCAGTCTCGCCGCTTTATAATAGTCAATGAGACTGGGGATCCCACCCCCCCCAAGTGATCTGTGTTTCGTCAAACATGCGGCTGAGATCCTAGGAGATTTTTTCCCTCTGATAAATCTAATTAGATCTGATTGTATCCGGGCTACTTCTGGGGTTGGGACTTTGATTGGAAGTGTTCTAAAAAGATAGAGTAGGCGTGGCAGAATATTCATCTTAACTGCAGCTTGTCTGCCATACCAAGAAAAGGAATGTTGTGACCATTTTAGGAGATCCTGACGTATCTCCTTAAACATCGGCGTATAGTTGAATTTGTATAGTTGGCTAAATTGGTTTGTTAGGTTGATGCCTAAATATTTGATAGTATGGGCCGCCCACTTCATAGTGAAATTCAGATCAATCAGTTTCCGCGTGTGGGGAGGTAATATTATGGGGAGGGCCTCGCATTTTTCTAAGTTTATTTTGTATCCCGAGATATATGAGAATTTATCTAAAAGTTGGTATATGTTTGGTAGTGAAATCAGTGGCTTGGTGACTGTCAGAAGGATGTCGTCCGCAAACAAGGTCAATTTATATTCAGTAGATCGAATTTTCATTCCCGATATGTTTGGGGAGCCTCTAATCTGTGCTGCCAGGGGTTCTATGCATAGGGCGAATAGGAGGGGTGACAGAGGGCAGCCTTGTCTCGTCCCATTTAGTATAGGGAAGATTTTGGATTTATAGCCTGTTGCAACCACCTGCGCCGATGGGTTCGAGTATATCATTTCTATCGCTTTTACAAAAGGGCCACCAAATCCCATAGTGCGTAGAACCTGTAGGAGGTACCCCCAGTCTATCCTATCAAACGCCTTCTCCGCATCCAATGATAGGAGCAGAGAAGGCGTTTTGGTCTCATACAGATAGTGAATAGAGTCAATTATTCTTCTGATATTGTCTGGGGCTTCTCGATCTTTTATAAATCTGACTTGGTCCGGGTGGACTAGCTGGGGTAGTATTGTTTTAAGGTGGTTGGCGAGGATTTTAGTAAATATCTTGAGGTCCTGATTAATAAGCGAGATGGGCCGGTAGTTTGAGCAATATTTTGGATTTTTACCTGGCTTGGGGATGACTACTATTTTGGCCATTAAGAGTTCAGAAGGGACTTGGTGACCTTCTAAAATGTGGTTGCATAATTTAGTTAACTGAGGAACTAGTAGGGGTTTGAATATTTTGTAGTATTCCCCTGCGAATCCGTCAGGGCCAGGAGCCTTACCTTTTTTAAGGTCTTTGATTGCTAGTGATACCTCTTGTGGTATAATCTGGGAATTTAGAAACTTTCTGTTCTCCTCTGATATAGTATTTAGTTTAGCTTCTGTGAGAAAATTATTAGTGATTGATTCTACTTGTGGCGTGTGAGATACCTTTTTACCGTCATATAAACTTCCGTAAAATTCTGCGAAGGTGTCAACAATTTCTTGAGGATGGGTTACCTGATCGCCTTGCGAATTAATTATGCTTGGTATGGCTGAGGCCCTGCATCTTTCCCGGATTTTATGGGCTAAGAATTTATCAGGCTTATTGGCAAACACATAATATTGTGTCTTCAGTTTTAGTATTGCCCTGGCAGCTGCAGTGTGTAGAATGCTGTTTAAGTTATCCCTTTTCTTAGAGAGTTCTTTGTAACTAGCTATACTTTGGGTTAGTTTGTGTTGCGTTTCAAGCGCTTTAATTTCAGTCTGGAGTTGAGAAATCAAAGTGTTTTTGTGGTGTAAGGACCGGGATTTAGTCTGGATTAGAAGTCCTCTGATGTATGCCTTGTGAGCTGCCCAGACGTTTAAGGGGTTAACCGTGGTGTTGGTATTAGCCGTCCAAAAATCAGTAAGTAGTGTACCTGTCTTATCTAGTGTGTTTTTGTCTCTAAATAGTGTAGAGTCAAAGGTCCATGTTCTAGATCTCTTAGGGTCATGAACCCCTTTGAAAGAGATCAATACTAAGGAATGGTCTGGCCATGTACAGGGGTGGATTTCTGATGACATGATTAATGGAAGCAGAATTTGACTAACTAGTATGTAGTCTATTCTCGTATAAGACTTGTGTGCTGCTGAATAAAAGGTAGTGTCACTGGTTTTTCCGTATAGAAATTTCCAGGTATCTGTGAGGGTATGTGGCGTTAGTGTATCTCGTATGGATTTGACCATCATATTGTGGCGGGTCTGTTTGTTGGTCAGTCTTAGCTTTGGGGGAGTGGCTATGGATTGTAGGTTGATATTAAAGTCTCCAGCTAGTATTATTCTATGTTGCGACCAATTTGTTAATACATGTGAGATATGTTTAAAGAATTTGTGCTGGTTGTCATTTGGGGCGTAAATGTTGCAAAAAATGATATCAGCTTCATCTAGCTGCCCCTTTACAATCAGGTATCTCCCCTCTGGGTCCGCTAGGGTGTGTTCATGTATGAAATTCAGTGAAGTATGAATGAGAATGGATACTCCTCTTTTTTTTGTGTCTATTGTTGCGTGGTAGTGCTGAGAGAACGTCCTAGACCAGTATTTAGGTATATTCGCGTGTGTTAGGTGGGTCTCTTGTAAAAAGAGTACATTGGTATGTAGTCTCATGTAATGTGACATAGCCACCCTACGTTTGACATCTGAATTTAACCCTCTCACGTTGTGGGATATTAAATGTATTCTAGGCATTGCATATATCTGTGTTTAATCGTGCTGCAGTTCTCAGAGCACAACAACCCGTTTGCTCTATATGATGTGTTGTGGCATGGTAACATACCCCCCCTGTACTCAATATTATGTCTTCCCTCCTCCAGTGTGACTCAAAACTATAATGCACTTCTAACTGAAGGTGAATACAAACAATAGAAACAATTAAAAAAAAGAACAAACAATAATGCTTACAGTAATAGAACAATACATTATCTGTATCTCTCTGATAGAGAGATAGAAAAAATCTCATGTAGAATATACTGATAGGAGCGAAATCTAATATTGTATATAGATTTTGTAAACAGCAGAACTAACATTAAATAAGTATAAACAGTGAGAAAACAGTAATTTCCAACTTCCAATGAACCCAGTCTATACATTACCCACTCCTGTTTGTCCGCGTAATGGAACTTGGGGTAAAAGGTTTCGAGTCTATGCTATTGTCTAAAGAATCTTCTGAAAGACCTCAAACAAAAATCATTTATTTTTCAGTTTTCGTTTGTTGACTGGTTGCCATTGAGGTTGTTGCCTGTCTCTCTGAGGGAGTTGAAGACCTTTGTATTGCTTGATCGGGGTGTCCTTCAGGGCAGATGGTGGGTCCAATCCCAATAACTTGCATATGTCGGGAATTTCTTCCTCCTCATTTAGGCTGAGTGTTTTACCATCTCTCATGATATGTAGCGCAAAGGGGAAGCCCCAGCGATAAGGAATTTGTTGTTTTCTAAGTAAGGCTGTAAGATGTCGCAGCTGTGCTCTTCTCTGTAATGTTTTAAGGCTCAGGTCCTGATAAAATTGGACAACTGTCCCTTGAAATTTGAAGGTTGGGTTCTTCCTTGATGCAGATAGGATCTTTTCCTTTTCTTGAAAAGCCAGTAGCTTCACTATGACATCTCTCGGTGGGGCGTCATCTTTAGGCCTTGACCTGAGAGCCCTGTGGGCCCTTTCAATACTATATACCAGCTCATCTTTGTCCCCAGTAATGGCTCTGAACAATTGTTGCAGGTAATCTTGGAGGTCTTTAACCAGCACTGACTCTGGTATGCCTTTCATTCTTATATTGTTTCTTCTGCCTCTATTTTCGAGGTCTTCAATCTTGTCTTGGAGTTCTAGAATAGATTGTTGTTGGGAGTTGATAACTTCAGAAATTGAAGTAAGATCTTCTGAGACAGCGTCCCTATGTTCCTCTAGAGTTTCTATCCTGCTTCCCAAGTTAGCTATATCAGATTTTATGTCAGTGAGGCTCTCAGTAACTGCTGTGTGCATAGAATCTATCTTCTCCCAGAGACGTTCAAAGTTTGTTGATATGTCTTGCTTTGATACTAATAAGTGTAGGTCTGCTCTTGTTACCGGTGTTTGATCATTCACAGAGTCTGTGTCTGAGTCCCCTTCTTCCTCTCTAGCAATGTCATTAGTGGGTTTGCTAATCTTAGTAGATTTAAAGTATGGGTTTATGCTTTGTGATTTAGGGGTCTTTTCTGTCTTGGTTAGCTTTTTAGATGCCATCTTAAGTGTTGAAAGGCTGCAAGTATATGTTGAGTTATATTTCTCTGGTAATTGCACCTGTGCAGGTTCTTTCTGGGAGTTTGTCAGTGTCAGGCTACCTCGATAAGATACTATACTCTTTAATTCTCAGTATGATAGTGAGGAACAAATGGATCGTCAGCATTTAAATTCTTGTCTGGGTATTATGTTTAAAAGCTGCTTTTTTTTTTTTCTTTTTTTTTAGTGGTATACTTTAATATATAGCAACTCAGTTTTATGTGGCCTTTGTCAGCAAAATTGGCTTTTCTCTTCCTACCCCTTGTTATGCCTGCTCAATTGTCACACTAGCCCATCCATCTGTGTCCCGTTATAACTTAGGACTCACTATCTCATCGCTGCAGTGTGGGTGTATATGGGAGAGGAGCTGCGTCATGCCACCATTTTTGGCTTTGTATCATAGGCTCCGTTTTTAACTTGTTGGCCCCCAAGCATATCGGAGCTACTCTGGTTTCCTACCGGCTTGCTCGCCTTGCGCTGCCTTACTTGATAGCCTGGATCCTCAATTTCTGACTCCTCTTTAGTCAGCGCGTCGTTCCGCTACTGCGGCTGGGTATCAGCTTAGTGTCGGAGCCGTTGCATAGGCCTCACCTCTCTGTCCCTTTGGGTTTATGCGGCAAGCGGTCTTCGCCGCCTGTTGTTATATAGGCATCCGGGGTATCTCTTCTACTTGCTGTGGAACTGTACGTGGCTGAAAATCACAGTTTTAACTTTTGATAGTCTCCGTTTTACAGCTTTTGCTCCTAGAGCTCAAGGATTACACGTCCATCCTTGAGCTCGGTCAGGCTCCGCCTCCGTTTCATGTCCCTTTAAAGGGATATGATGCTGATAAATATATATATATATATTTTTTAAATAGATATTCTTGTGCTTAAAGGGACAGTCAACACCAGAATTTTTGTTGTTTAAAAAAATAGATCCCCTTATTACCCATTCCCCAGTTTTGCATAACCAACACAGTTATAATAATACATGTTTTACCTCTGTATTTACCTTTTATCTAAGCCTCTGCAAACTGCCCCCTTATTTCAGTTCTTTTGACAGTCTTGCATTTTAGTCAATCACTGCTGACTCCTGGGTAACTTCACGTGCGTTAGCTTAATGTTATCTATATGACACACATAAACCAACGCCCTCTAGTGGTGAAAAACTGTCAAAATGCATTCAGATTAGAGGCGGCCTTCAAGGTCTATAAGAAATTAACATATGAACCTACTTAGGTTTAGCTTCAATTAAGAATATCAAGAGAACAAAGCAAAATTGGTGATAAAAGTAAATTGGAAAGTTGTTAAAAATTACATGCCATATTTTAATAATGAAAGTTTATTTTGGACTTGACTGTCCCTTTAAAAAAAAAAAATATTTGTCAGTTTTCCCTATCAGCTATTTAGTACCATCTGTAAATGTAACATGATAATAATAACTAGAAAACACATTAAAGGGACATGAAACCCATTTTTTTTCCCTTTTATTCAGATTATACATTTTTAAACAACTTTCCAATTTACTTCTATTATCAATTTTGCTTCATTCTCTTGGTGTCTTTTATCAAAGAAGCTGCAATGAACTTCTGGGAGTTAGCTGAACACATTTGTAAGCCAATGAAAATTGGCACAGCCACCAATAAGCAGCTAGCTCTAAGTTGCTTGAGTCTAGATAAGCTTTTCAACAAAGGATACAAATATAATTAATCAAATTAGATAATAGAAGTAAATATTAAGTTGTTTAAAATTGTATGCTCTATCTGAATCATGAAATAATTTTTGGGGTTTCATGTCCCTTTAAGGGGAAACAATTTTTTACAGAGCAGCATCCCTTTAAGACCTGGCTACACTTTCAGTAAGAAACTGATGTAATTTCTTGCAATGTTGATCACACGGAGCCCCCTATTTGTCCCTAACAGTGCACAGTAATTCAATAATATTGTGCTTGGACGTTACTGCGATTCAGTACAGCGTTTATAAAGAATTCATAGCAGAAAGCTAACACAGAATGAGTAATATTTAACTTCAGAATAGACTAATAAATCAGTCAGAGAATGCTATCAATATCGGAGCTGCCATTAAAATGCAGCTTTTCAGAGTTTGCCAAAGCTTCAATAACATTCTTACAAACTTGAAAGAAATGTTGCCGCAAATCTTTATTGATTTAGCGATAGTGATAGATTACTGTGTGGTAAGGATAAAATGACAGCAAAATGACATGGTTAAAATTAAAGTGTTCGAAACACAAAACAGATCTTTTCAGTATGATTATAGGATTAAGTATCCAAGTGACCTTTTATTTTTTACTGTATTTCCTATTTTTATAAATAGATACATGAAAAAGTATATTGTAAAAAGGAAAGAAAAGGACACAGTGTAGAAAAATATGGTATGCTTCTGTCAATCCATTTCAGCCATGTTGTTCAGCAAATTTATAAATAAAGTTTTTCCTGATTCAAATAAGCATGTCATTTTATACAACGTTCCAATTTACTTATTTTATCTAATTTTCTTAATTCTCTTGGTATCCCTTAATGAAAAGTATACCTAGGTAGGCTCAGGAGGTGGGATTTAGCTGCTGATTGGTGGCAACACATATAACATTTAATATTAAACCTCTGCCTTCTGCTCTCATGTGATTGGTTGGATGATTTATCTCTGCCACATGAGGTAAGGAAGTTGCATCCTCAGCTTGATAATGGTGATAATTGTAATCAAGAAATTTAACAGCTACTATGGGGTAAAGGAACATGAAACTCCAATTTACTTTTTTGGTTGTTTCTTCAGATTGTGCATATCATTTTAGAGGAACAGTCTAGTCAGAATTAAACTTTTATGATTTAAATAGGGAATGTAATTTTAAACAACTTTCCAATTTACTTTTATCACCAATTTTGCTTTGTTTTCTTGATATTCTTAGTTCAAAGCTAAAACTAGGTAGGCTCATAAGCTTATGTATAAGCCCTTGAAAGAAGCCTCTTATCTGAATGCATTTTGACTGTTTTTTTCACAGCAAGAGGGCATTAGTTCATGTGTGCCATATAGATACAATTGTGCTCACACACATGAAATTACCTAGGAGTCAGCACTAATTGGCTAAAATGGAAGTCTGTCAAAAGAAATAAAAGAAGGGGGAAGTCTGTAGAGACTTTTAGGGGCATATGTATCAAGCTCCGAATGGAGCTTGATGCCCCGTGTTTCTGGCGAGCCTGCAGGCTCGCCAGAAACAGCAGTTATGAAGCAGGGGTCACAAAGACTGCTGCTCCATAACCTGTCCGCCTGCTCTGAGCAGACGGACAGACGTCGCCGGAAATCAATTGGCCACGAGTCAGCAGGGGGCGGCGTTGCATCAGCAGCTCTTGTGAGCTGCTGGTGCAATGCTGAATACGGCGAGCGTATTGCTCGCCGTATTCAGCGATGGTCTGGCGGACCTGATCCGCAGTGTCGGATCAGGTCCGCTAGACCATGATAAATAGGGGCCTTAGAGGCCTATTTATCAAAACGTCCACTGAGAATACGCTGGAATTCTCGAGACAATTACATTGAAATTATTTTAAAATGGCATTTGATTCTGTGCAGGTTCACCAGCTGTAATAAATACAGGTGTAATAAATGCAGGTGCATTGTTTGTGCAAATCAATAAATTACTTATGCACAACACATATTTAGGTATGGATGAAATCTGAACTCTGATTTTCTGTGTTTGGTTGGCAGCGTCATGGAGGCGTAAAAGGTCAGTAATTATATTTTTTGGAAAAATAACATATTAGCACTGTTTTCATTCTCTTGCTATCCTTTGTTGGAAGTAGAATGCCATTTTAAAGTGCATGTTAAACAAATTGAAATGATTTTAAAATGGCATTATCAATCCCACAAAGGATAGTAAGACATTTTAAACGGTTGCACACATTATTGCATTTCATAATGTTCTACATTACATTCTCTTTCTACGTTATGTTTGGCAATGTTAAATACACCACATTGTTCTTTAATATGGTATTTCAAAAACACAGTAATCACTGACCTTTTAAGCCTTCACAACACTGACATCCAAACACAGAAAAGCAGAGTTATAATTCCAACCACAGCTAAATACTCATGTGTTGTGCATAAGTAATTTAGTTAATTGCACAAATAATATACCTGCATTTATTACAGCTGGTGAACTCACTTGGATGAGAACTCGCCTGGATGATCTAATTCTATACATATTAATCTATACACAAAACTCTGCTTGTCACATGACGCAATAATACAGAAATTCTGTCAATCGTGGTGCATAAATTATTCAATCATTTGCTCGTCAAATGACGTAATAATACCGAAATTGGTCAATCGTGGTGCATAAATTATTCAATCAATTTGCTCGTCAAATGACGCAATAATACTGAAATTCTGCAAGTCATTTGTATGTAATGTGTTGCGCATCTTTAATTCAATTGCTGAAATCATTCACAGCTGTAGAACTTGGCATTATAAAATCACTTAATTTCATTATAATTTGATCATGGACATACTAAATGTCTTACAGTTTGCCCTCTTCTTAAGGAGACGCAGGGAATGAGGGGCATTGATGGCTGCGGTTGTAATGAAGACGCCAGTGGGTGCTGAGGGTGTTCCTGTCTAGGGTTAGTCTCCATGCCCTCAGTGAGAGGTGATCCGTAGATTTCGACTAAATAGGGCCTCTATTGAGAGGCTCTATGTCGAAATCAAGAACTCTCTTGAGCCACTCACTGCAAGGACTAGGGCAATCCATGGGATGGTGAAATTACTATTTGTCCTCTATTTTTTGGCAACTGGATCATTCCAGGCTGTGGCAGGTCTAGGCATAGGTATGAGCCAGGCAACCTTCTCACGTCATCTGAAGGTTGTCCTGAATGCCTTGCACCAATGCCTAGACTATTATGTCCACTTCCCCAATACACATGAGGAGTGGCAAGCTCCAGTTCTATCATCTGGCTGGATTACCAAGAGTATTGGGGGCCATAGATTGCACACATATATTGGTGTAGCCTCCCAGGGGTAGAGAGGGGTCATACCGGGACAAGAAGCACAACCATTGGCTGAATATCCAGGTCATCTGCGATGCCAGGTTGAGTATCATGAGCTTATGCTCTGGACTCCCTGGCTGCAACCACGATTCCTTCGTCCTCCGGAATTCTGCCATCTACCATTGCTTCCAGGAGGGACAACTGCCAGAGGGAATCCTGATAGGTAAATATCTCATAAACTCAAACATATGTATATTATCTATTTTATTCATTCTGATTGCTAATATCAATGCTCTATTTTTTTTACGCAGGTGATTCTGTATATTCTTGTCTTCCGTGGCTGTTTACACCCGTCCACAACCCCAACGGAGTGGAAGAGGTTCGCTTCAATGAGGCACACATCGCCACTAGATCGGTGATTGAGCGCACCTTTGGCATATTGAAGAGCAGTTTCCGCTGCTTGGACATCTCTGGTGGGGTTCTTCAGTACGCCCCCTCCAAAATCTCCTTAATTTTGTTAATTTGCTGTATGTGGCACAACATTGCCCTTACAATCCCTGTTATAGATCTGGAGAGCTTGGATGTCCATGAGTATGGTAAACATCTATCTCCATTACAGGAGAATGTTGCTGGTGGAGTCCAAGCTCGAGCAGACTATATTCAGGTGGTTTTTGGGCAATAATGTTGACAGTGCAATATACAGTATTTTTATGTATTCATATTTACTTTACAATATACTTTTTAATCTTAAAGATGCTATATTTTGGATTATGTTTTAGCAAGAATTGTCATTTAAATATCTACAAAATTATTTTGTATATCACCGTCTTGCCATTGATTGAAAGTGGTTAATTTTGTTGATCTTGCAATTGTTCAATGTAAAGTTTTTGAAAAACATGTTTATTAAAATATCTTCAAATAAAAAAAATGTTGATGTACAGTTGACTCTGTTTTAATTTTTAAAGTTATAGCAATGCCATTTTTAACTCAGTTTTTACCTTCTAGCTAGGCTTTTGCAAACTGCCCCCTTATTTCAGTTCTTTAGACAGACTTGTATTTTAGGCAATCACTGTTAACTTCAGGGTAACTTAATGTGCATGAGCTCAATGTTATCTATACGAAATACATTAACTAATGACCTCTAGTGGTCTAAATGATTTCAGAATAGAGGCAGTCTTAAAGGTCTAAGAAATTAGCATATGAACGTAGGCTTAGCTTTCAACTAAGAATACAAAAAAGAACAAATCACAGTTGTTGATAAAAGTAAATTTAAATTTTTAGTAAAATTTAATTTTCTATTTGAATCTTGAAATGTTTTTTTGGTACATTACTGTCTCTTTAAATAACTTTTTTAACATTTCACCCATAACCAAAAATTGTATTCATTTGATTGCTATAATTTGTTGAAGGAGCAGCAATGCACTACAGGTTTAGAAATGAATACATGTGTAATCCAATCTCTCTCTCTCTCTCTCTCTCAATCTCACTCTCTCAGGGGTTGAAAAAATGTTGTACATTAGATGGAGGGAACACGCCCTTTGACATGATACAATAGAATACCTTGCTCAAGCTGATAACAACTTAAACACAAGACACACACTTGGATCTTCTTATCACTGAGGCGTCTGCTCTCTAGATGTGATGAACAATGGAATGTTTATCACTAACTTTAATGACAGTACACAATAGCTGAGGCTAGTAACCTTGTCGTTAGAAATTAGCTTCTTAGGGCTGAACACAGTTAACTCCTTCAGTCCTGACAGAAGGGTCTGTCACATAGCTCCCCCCTTGTGGAACACTCCGGCAGACCCGGCTTGACCCTTTGGCGGGTCAAACTGGGGATGACCGGACTAGGAGGTGGTAGGCATGTCAGTTTGCCGGGACAATCCATCTGTATTCCCGTTATGAGAGAGAATTCCTGTCCATACAAACAAGGGTTCAACTTCCTCAGTGCCCAGACTAGGGCTAAACAGTCCTTCAAAATCCCATCAGCTTCTTTACGAGTTTTCTGTACCTGCTCTTTATAGGTATCCACAATCCCTTCATACTGACATAGGGTGCCCTTGAGTTGCTGCACCTCACTATGAGCCAGCGTCAGCTTCTCCTCAAGTGTCGCTAAGTTTGTCTTTAATGTTTCATGTCCCACTCTCAAGCTGGTGTTTTCTGCAGTCTGTCGGTGCAGCTTGTCTAGCAGAGATTCACGTTCTAAACGTGCTTTTTCCTCTGCGCTCCTCTTCTCCTTCATCAGCGCATTGTAACGGGACTTCCACGTATCATTAGCGGATAGAGATTTACTGAGCTCAGCGTCCTGGGGCTTAGCAGCAGGTGGGTCAGTCTCTGCTGCACGGATCTGGGCACAGGTAGTCACAGGGTTAACATCAGCGGGACCCATAGGAGCGTAGGCAGAAACAAGGGGGGCCAAGTTATTTCCAAGGAGAACATCAGCGGGTAAATCCTTCATGACCCCCACATTCACAGGTCTAGCGCCCCCTCCCCAATCCAAATGTACCCTGGCAACAGGTAGGCGGAACACAGCGCCCCCGGCTACCCTCACAGTCACAGTGTCTCCAGTGTGCTGTCTCTCAGACACCAAGTTCTTTTGAAGCAAGGTCGTGGTAGCACCAGTATCCCGTAGACCACTGACCTCCTTCCCATTCACTTTAACCAGTTGCCGGTTATTCCGGCGGGCAGCTTGCACAAGGTCTGCTTTATGTAGGATGCCCCAGCATTCTTGCGCCTCTACGTAGCGGGCCGCAGGCTGAGGGTTACGGGTGTTTCCGCCGGCAGGTCTTCTCCAGGACTGTGCTTGGTTTGCTGCATTTAGGGGACACTCTGGTCTTTTGTGCCCTAGTTGCTTACATCCAAAGCACCGAATAGGTTGTGAGTAGCCCCGCGAATTGAACCGGGCTCTCTGAGGGTAGTTCGTGGCCGGAGGCCGTGTGGTATAGCGGTGCGCCGGGGTTTGGTAACTGGCAGCTGCTGGGGTGACTGGGGGTCTGTACTCCACTCTAGCAGGGGGCTTAGTGGTAGCAGTGTCCAGTTTGCGGGCATCCGTATACTCATCTGCCAAGCGAGCCACTTCATGCAGGGTGGAGGGTTTACGGTCCCGAACCCACTCTCGAACTCCTGCAGGTAACTTGTCGAAGCAATATTCCAACAGGAATATCTGCAGCACCTCTTCCCCAGATACGGCTTGGCACCCCGCTATCCAGTGAGCTGCTGTGCGGTGCACCTTACATGCCCACTCAAGGTAGGAATCTCCAGCTACTTTAACAGTGTCTCTGAACCGCCTCCGGTATGCCTCCGGTGTAACCACATACCTGGAGAGCAGAGCCTCTTTTACAGTATTATAATCCCCGACTTCCTCATCTGGAATGGCCCGAAAAGCCTCACTGGCCCGGCCGGATAATTTTCCGGATAATATCGTGACCCTGTCCTCTGCGGGTACCTTGTGTAGTGCACATTGCCTCTCAAAATCCGCAAGGTACCCATCAATCTCTCCTTCTGTTTCCAGGAAGTTTTTAAAAGCTGCAAAATGTACTTTTCTCTTTTCCACTGGGGTTGCTGTGTCTTGGGCTGCTGCAGCGCCGCTTTGGCGAAGTAGGTTGGCCTCCACAGCTGCTATGACTCGGTCGATAATTTCCGCAGATGGGTTGGGGCCATAATATGCCAGTCTTATTTTAACCGCCCGATCAAAGCTTGCTTCTTCAGGGGTTCTGTCTGCTATGCTGGGCCCATTGGTTCCTTCTGTCCCTGGTACTCTTTCCATCTTAGTCAGTATTGTAATAATCCCCCTCTTCCTGAGGTTACTGCCTTGTGTAGTTGCTCTTCTGGGCGATAAGGTTCATTCCGTCGCTTGCCACTAATTGTAACAGTACCAACAGGATACCAAGGGTTAACACCAGATGAACAATGTCCTGCATAGGGAATCAGCAATTCACAACCCAGCCAGTTTTCAGGTTTAAAACAGAATGACATTTATTAAAAGGCTATGCCTAGTATTTATGCAGGTCTGACCCCCCAGATGGGGGTTGAAAGAATGTTGTACATTAGATGGAGGGAACACGCCCTTTGACATGATACAATAGAATACCTTGCTCAAGCTAATAACATCTTAAACACAAGACACACACTTGGCTCTTCTTATCACTGAGGCGTCTGCTCTCTAGATGTGATTGAACAATGGAATGTTTATCACTAACTTTAATGACAGTACACAATAGCTGAGGCTAGTAACCTTTTCGTTAGAAATTAGCTTCTTAGGGCTGAACACAGTTAACTCCTTCAGTCCTGACAGAAGGGTCTGTCACATATATATATATATATATATATATACTAGTACTAAAGCACGTGTACACAGTCCATTTTTTGCAGTACAGCGGTCCCACCCCTTGCTCTCTCCCCCCCTCTCTTTTGCTCTCTCTCCCCCCTCTCTTTTGCTTTCTCTCAACCCTCTCCTTTGGCTCTCTCCCCCCTCTTTGGCTCTCTCTCCCCTCTTTTGCTCTCTCTCCCCCCTTTCTTTTGCTCTCTCTGCCCCCTCTTTTGTTCTCTCTCCTCCCTCTTTGGTTCTCTCCCCCCTTTCCTTTGCTCTCTCTGCCCCCTCTTTTGTTCTCTCTCCCCCCTCTTTGGGTCTCTCCCCTTTTTCTTTTGCTCTCTCTCCCACCTCTTTTGCTCTCTTTCCCCCCTCTTTTGCTCTCTCTCCTCTTTGGCTCTCTTTCCTCTTTGGCTTTCTCTCTCCCCTCTTTGGCTCTCTCCCCCCTCTATTTGGCTCTCTCCTCCCTCTTTGGCTCTCTCTCACCCCTCTTTTTGGCTCTCTCACCCCCTCTTTGGCCCTCTCCCTCCCTCTTTGGCCCTTCTCCCCCCCTCTTTGGCCCTCTCTCCCCTCTTTGGCTCTCTCCCCCCTCTATTTGGCTCTCTCCCCCCTCTTTGGTTCTCTCTCCCCCCTCTTTGGCCTTTCTCCCCCGTTTCTTTTGCTATCCCCCCCCCCCCCTCTCTTGCTCCCTCTCTGGCTCTGTCTTTCAAACTCTTTGACTCTCTGATGACACCCCAAACGGCACTCTTCCGGCCACGCACCATCGTGGCGGCACCTGGTCAGCCATGCCCCTCGTCCCGCCCAGCCACGCCCCTCATTGCACCCCACCACACCCCTCACCGCGTCTGGTCATGCCCTTCGCTGCACCTAGTCATGCCCCCACCCTGATGCTCCCGTCGGCCATGCCCCTTGACACTCCACTTCAGCCTTGCTCTGTGCTGAGTGTCAGGATCCAAATGGCTAGGTATGTTTGTCATGTGCATCTGACAAACATACTTGGCCATTTATCATATAGGAAATATATATATATATATATATATATATATAGAGAGAGAGAGAGAGAGAGACAGAGAGAGAAATTCCTATATTTTCCTTAAAACACTTTTGCGACATGAAGAATGCATGTAATAGAACTTTAATTACCTGCCACCTCATCAGTATCATGCCCAACCAAATCCAGACCAAGAGTCATATTTGTCCCCAGCTTCTCCATCCTCTGAGTCTCGTATAAAGACAGCTCAGCTGTATACGGCACGCCACCGCCTGTAGTACGTGCAAACTGTTTCTCCCTGGCCAGCTTGGCCTTCAAGATTCAATTTATGTCAGAGAATCTTTTCTTACAGTGCTCCACCGATTTTGCATGAGTGCCTTCAGCGGTGACACTGTCAGCTATATCTCTCCAGATCTGTTGTTTTCTGGAGAGAGGTCTGTTGGGATTTGGAACCAATTATAAAATCATAGTGCTCTAAAACCTGGGTAACTAAAATCCTATTCTGATCAAAAGTAAATTGGATATTAAGCCCGGACTTTGTCTTTCCAGACACCATATCAAAATAATAAAAATACACAAATACACAAAAGTCGCCAGAAAAACACAAGAAAATCACAATAAGAACTACAGAGCTATCAGCAAAGATTTGTAGGACTTAATAGACTCCATTTTCATTCCCCTTTTATAGTTAGTCAATACGTAAACAATCGTTAACAATTAGACAATAATCAATTAAAATGTGTTACAGTATTAGCTTTATTGATAGTTATTCAATTCTTTTAGTACATCCTATTAAAAATGCCGTCATTGGTGAAGCATATAATATTAAATGTTCAGATAAGTGATTTAGTAAATGAGCTTGTTTTTATAATAAAATCAAGGTTGTTATAAAATCAATAATTTCTTCAATCAAATTAGTTAACATTGATATAATATGCTTATCTAAGTAAATATACAATAATTAGCGGAGGATAAAAAATGTTACAAGATATAGTTTTCATTACTTAGTCAGTGGTGACGCATATTATATAATATGATTACAGTTTCAATGTGGATTACATAGCCATAGTCAAGAACACATGATGAATATAATCCGCCAATCAAACATTATTATTTTTTTTATAGTGTCAATAACCAATCAGACTTTAAAGATAATTGATAGTGTAGTTGAGAGTTTAAAATGGCCCCACCCCCAATTTTGGGGGATGGATCGCTATTTCCCACGGAGGATAGGAGGAGTACGGGGCATCCAACATGAGGATAGGGACCACATCTTCTATGAGATGATCCGGAGGATTCGAAGGGTGCCCGGGATAAGGAAGTTGCATCAGAGTTGTCTCCGGAGGTTTTCGTACCTTTAGAGACACAAATAACGTGCGCTACTGGGCATTCCGATTGCTCATTAGAGTCTGTAAGTAGCATTTATTATTTTGTGTATTATACTTATAAATTATGTATATTTCAGTGACGCCGAAAAATTAAATTTTATCTCATGATAGAGCATTACATTTTAATTGTCTGTAATTTAGTCCTATATATTTTATTTCATTATGTTAATATCTTTACTTGAAGATACAAGAAATTCAATTTAGTTGCAGGCCCATTTTAATTTCAAAACATGTTTTTTTTTGCTGATTGTTGGCTTAATGGCAGCCACCAATTTTATGTCAGCCACCAGTTCTGTACAGGGTCATTAAACTCAAATTTGCTGCATCCTTAGCTTATATACATTATTTTTAAATTAAGACAGCCATAGACAGAAGAAAATTTGACCATACAAGAAAATTTGGTTAATTAAAAAATAATACTCTATCAGAATAATTTTAAATATATATATATATATATATATATTTAAAAATATATATTCTTATATATATATATATATATATATATATATATATATATATATATATATACATATATATAGTATATATATATATATATATATATAAAATTGTATTTTTTGTTTTATATATATATATATATATATATATATATATAAATATATTTAGAAATATATATATATACTGCATGTAAATATATATATATATATATATATATATATAAATATATATATATATATATATATATATATATATATATATATACTGTATGTGTGATTTCAAATAGGTTGTTATTTTCACCACGGGAAATAAAGATTACATGCATTACTGCTGCAGATACATTACACAAAAGAAAAATATCACAGGGTCTAATGTCGACATACAACTTTATATTTTCACAGATCTCAGGTGGCTGGCCAGTGTCAATGGCTACCCCTAGGAGCAACCGCTCTTCTCCCCCGCTGCCATTGAAACTGCTTGAGGGTCATCCAGCAGATGAGTCAGGGACAGATTTGGACGTCACTGATATCCAAGGTAATTTTCTAAGTACAATACTATGTTTGCAGTATCTCACATTAAAAATGTTTTTTTTAGACAAGTTTATTCAGGGTGCTGGTTAATGCAATGGATTCTATTTGTAAAATTGAAATTGTTGTATCAGTTTTCAACAACATTTTTGTGTATAATATAGGCCTTGTCACATATTCCTCATACTAACAATGATTGTTGTTTGTGCTTCATCTCTGACAGATGACAAAGTACCAGGGGAGGATCCAGCACCAGACTTCTTGTCGGAGCTTCAAGATGAGGAGGTGGCTGGAGTGGAATGTAAAGAAAACTTAATATTAGGTTTTAACAATTGTATCTTGATAATGAATTTGTATAACATATTTCTTTTTGTCTTTTTATAGATCTTGATCAGGGGACCAAGACAGAGCCCTTCCTGTCTGATATCTTTCGGCAGCTGGTGGTGGGGCTGGATATTGTATCCAGGGCTGTGCGGGCCCTGCAGGAGGCCATTACTAATTTTAGTTAAAAAAAAAAAAAAATATTAAAAAAAAAAAGAAATAATTTTATAATAAATAAATATTTAATTTAAATTATGGTGTAGCTGTATTCAATAAAATATTATTTTGAAGTGACATAAAAACAAAATATATGTTGAATGATGTATAAATAGCATGCTATGTGGTCATTTTTTATATTTTTTATATTTATATTTTTTATCTATATTTCATTTCTCTTAATCTTTTAAATATACTTGGATTAAGAGCATATTTAGATAAACTATGTAGCTGCTGATTGATGACTGCACATAGATGGCTCATATTATTGGCTTGCACATGTGCATTGCTATGTCTACTAAAAAGGATATCTGAGGATTAAAGGGAAACTGAACCCAAATTTTATCTTTCATGCTTCAGATAGAGCGTGCAATTTTAAGCAACTTTCTATTTTACTCCTATTATCAAAATTTCTTCATTCTATTTGTATCTTTATTTGAAAATCAAGAATGTAAGTTTAGAAGCAGGCCCATTTTTTAAGAACAAACTGGGTTAACCTTGCTGATTGGACAGCACCAATAAACAAGTGCTATCCAGGGTCCTAAAAAGAATTTGTCTGACTCTTTAGCTTACATGACTTCTTTTTCAAATAAAGAAAACAAGAGAACAAAGATAAATTTATACTAGCAGTAAGTTAGAATATTTATTAAAAATGAATGATACATCTGAATCATGAAAGAAAATAATTGTGTTTTGTGTCCCTTTAATAAAAGTTCAAGGGTTGTAATGATGCTTGAGATGGTCTTCTATATCTTCATAATATTTCTGATATGATTTTGATGTCCCTTTAAGATCGGAAATAACATTATTTAAAAAAAAATATGAAAAGAAGAATATATATATATATATATATATATATTTGAATTAAAGAATGGTTACCAGAGCTAGAACTTCAGAAACTCTGAACAAATGTACAATTCACTTAGTGGTCTATACCATAGATTTTATGCCACTGTTTATCCACCCAATATATTTGTATGTGGGAGATATATCAAACCGCATCCGAGGTGATGGGTGATAGTTATGTGGGTAATTGTGCTGCGTGTGACTGATACAGTGAACCCTTACCACTGTTAGATAATGTTAAAATAAAGAGGAAATCAAAAAAATACTATCCAGCGCACAAATTAAATCCCTACATATAGTATATATGACCACATATTAAATTTTTTTACATTTTTTTTAAAAATATATACAACTAATACTTTGTTATATAAAGATAATTCATTTCTAATAGTCCAGTACTGCACTGTAGTGAATAGTAGAAGGTAATCTTTTTACCAGATATTACCTCAATCATATGAGGTAATGTATGCACTCAGATGAAAGTGAGGACACTTCTCCCTGTGTTGCTCCCTTGAGCTGCAGTTCCGTGGATTTCAGTCCCCGATCTATTTGTATGCCCAGCTGACTGCCGTGGTTTGTAGATATGTTCCAAAAAACATTCCATAGCGTAACTCTGTCATCAAATGTATTTATTAATGAACATAGTAAAAAGTTTGCACTTACATTTAGAAACCTCAATCTGTAATGGGGTAAGCATTCAAGCATATAAAATAGGTTTTAGATCTTGTGGAGCATATACTGGCCGTTTAGGCTGCCTCCGATCAACGGGGTTAGTCTGTTATTACAGTCCACAAGGCTTCTTAAAAAAAAGACTTTGTATATAAAACTATACTAGAATCAGTGCTGTAGTCATATGTATTAGAGTATAGTGAATACGTATATAAAAAGAAGGTTGGCAAATAAATATATTGCTAAATCTCTCTAAAAACAATTTTGTAGTATTCAATCAATATCCACTTAAGGCTGCCGGTATCATGAGTCAAGCTCTGTACGCCCACTCTAGTAAATCCTTACGCGATTCAAAGTTATGTCAACTTCTTTGTCAGAGGAAATTGTGTAACACACACACACACACACACACATATATATATATATATATATATATATATATATATATATATAAAGGTGCAAAAGGCCAGCACTCACTATACCCTCTTAAAACGGGGTGCATCCCACGTAGTATACAACAATTCAATGCAAAGAGAGCACTCACCGTGGTTCAAAAAGTATTTATTCCATAGTGTAAACGTTTTCGGGGAGTGACCCCATCAGACAAGTTGTTCTTTTTTTCGACTTGTCTGATAACGGGGTCACTCCCCGAAAACGTTTACACTATGAAATAAACACTTTTTGAACCACAGTGAGTGCTCTCTTTGGATTGAATTGTCATATATATGTGTGTATATATATATATATATATATATATATATATATATACATCCTAAAGGGTGTATGTACAATATTAAAAAGAATTAAAATAAATAAATCTCCACATACAATTTTAAACAACTTTCAAAATGACCTCTATTGTCAAATTTGCTTCATTCTCTTGTTATCCTTTGCTGAAGGTATTACATTGCACTAATGGCAGCTAGCTTAACACATCTAGTTAGCCAATCACAAGAGACAAATGTGTGCAGGCAACACTTATCAGCTAGCTCCCACTAGTGTAGGATATGTGCGTATTCTTTTCCAACAATGGATACCAAGAGAACAAAGCACATTTGAAAATAGAAGTGAATTTGAAAGTGTTTTAAAATGACATGCTCTATCTGAATCCTGCAACATAAATGTTTACTTTCTTATCCCTTTAAAATATTTATTGAATGCAAATAAATGCATATAATACTCTAATTACATGTTATATTCGCAATTGTTCATGCTCAGAAAAATAATACATTTACAATATATTCATATAGTGGTATAAATAAACAAAGATATGACAGACAACATTGTTTAGAACATATAAAGGAACTTAGGGATATCTATATATGTGTGTGTGTGTGTGTGTATATATACATAATAAAATATGTATGTCCAATCTTAAAGAGAATTCTTTTTTTTTAAATAGTTTTTTATTAGGGTGCTAAAGAAGTATAAACATTTGATATATTACAAAGTTTAAGCATATCCAATAGTAAATTATACCAATGGTTTGATCACACACAAATATTATAACAATGATATTCCATTAGGATTCTTATAGGATAATATAGTACAATTTAATGTAGACATATCCCAAAATATGATTATTTATGTGAAAACATTATATAAACCATTGTTTTTAAACAATAAAGACATTTATACATCCCCTTAAAGATAATTGGATGGCTAGTAAAATATCATCCCCTTGTAGTATATGCGGGCTTCACATGGACCTCTAGAATGCAAACATCAGCTAAGGGGGTTTTCAGGGGAATTCAGAAAGATTGACATTTTCTAAGCATGCATTTCCTATCATTACCTATCAAGTAACGTATGAGGGGGGGAGTGGAACAAGGGTGGTGGTGTAGTACTGTAGGGGGAAGGCAAAATGTTCAGAGAGGCCTATATATGTGTCCATTAAAAGAGGAGATAGCGTAGGTTGAAGGGTATTTAAAAGAACTAAGGTAAATATATTCAAATGTGGCGGCCCTGATTCCTATAATAGTTATACGGTAGCTTGTAGATGACAGTAAGGTTAAGTGTGTAAATAATGAGGTCAGATGTGTAGGTATTGACTAGGGGTAAATAAATGGTAAACCACTCAATCTGCCTGCACAGCTTTGCAACAAACAAGCAGCTAACCCTATAAGCCCACTGCCCATGTACCATTAGACATTCCAGCCAGTGTGTAATGCCCTTCTCTCTTGTGATGTGAGTGTGTTTGTGGTGATTTCAATCCGCCAAGAGTAAGAAGCAGTGATCTGGTGAATCATGTGCCAACCTGCTCTGCAAGGGCTCAAAAGCAACTTAAGCTGCTTAGTATATGGGGCCCAATGAAACATAGAAACATAGATATTGACGGCAGATAAGAGCCATAGGCCCAGCAAGTCTGCCCGACCTTACCTAACAGTATAAACTTATCTAGTTCGTAGGATAGCCCTATTCTTGTCCCATGCATTTTTAAAGTCCCCCACAGTGTTTGTTGCTACTAGCTCTTGAGGAAGTTTATTCCATAAATCAATCACTGTTTCTGTAAAGAAGTGCTTTCTCAAATTACTCCTGAATCTACTACCCTTTAGCTTGAGCTCATGACCCCTTGTTCTTGAATTTTCCATTTTATGTAAAATACCCACAGACTCAGTTTTACTAAACCCTTTAATGTACTTGAAAGTTGCTATCATATCACCTCTTTCCCTTCTCTCCTCTAAGCTATACATATTTAGGTCATTGAGCCTATCCTGGTAAGTTTTATTTTTTAGACCATGTACCATTTTGGTAGCCCTCCTTTGCACAGATTCAAGTTTGTTAATATCCTTCTGAAGATATGGCCTCCAGAACTGCACACAATACTCAAGATGAGGCCTAACTAATGATCTATAAAGTGGCATAAGAACCTTACTATTTCTGCTGCAAATACCTCTACCAATACATCCAAGCATTCTGCTAGCCTTACTCGCTGCATTACTACATTGTTTACTAAGTTTTAAATCATCTGAAATAATAATTCCCAAGTCCTGTTCCTCGTCTGTAACAGTCAGTAAAGTGGCATTGAGTCTGTAATTAACATTTGGATTTTTCTTCCCTAAATGCATTATTTTACACTTTGCTGTGTTAAACTTTAGATCCCAGTCGTTTGTCCAATCCTCCAATTGTTGTATATCACTTCTCATTTTGTCTACCCCCCCTGGAACATCCACTCTGTTGCAAATTTTTGTATCATCTGCAAAGAGACATACTTTCCCTTGCAGCCCTTTGCTGATATCGCAGATAAATATGTTAAACAAAACAGGCCCCAGAACTGACCCCTGAGGAACACCACTAGTAACAGCCCCCTCTGCTGAATGAACTCCATTTACTAAGACACTTTGTTTTCTGTCCTTAAGCCAGCATTCCACCCAGTTCACAATTTTTGAATCTAGACCAAGGAGATATAGTTTGTGAATAAGTTTATTGTGTGGGACGGTGTCAAATGCTTTGCTGAAATCTAGATATGCTACATCAACTGCTCCTCCCTTGTCTAATACTTTTGTTACATAATCAAAGAAGTCAATTAGATTAGTCTGACATTATCTCCCTGAAGTAAAACCATGCTGATTTTGGTCCTCTAAATTGTTTGTCTTTATGTAAGTCATAATTCTTTCTTTTAAGAGGCTTTCCATTAATTTCCCTACTACTGAAGTTAAACTAACTGGCCTGTAGTTGCCAGATTCTTCTCTACTGCCCTTTTTATGAAGAGGTATTACATTTGCTATTCTCCAATCATCTGGGACAGCTCCTGTTAATAGTGACTGATTAAACAGATCAGTTAATGGGACAGTTAGCACTGATCGAAGTTCTTTTAAAACCCTTGGATGAATATTATCAGGACCCACTGCCTTTGTAACATTTATTTTTGATAATGCTAACAAAACCTCATCCTCTGTAAAAAGATTACTGTTAAGCTTGTTTCTATTTTGCGTAGCATCCCTTAATGTAGACATTGTATCTTCACAATCTTTAGTGAAAACAGAACAGAAGTAATCATTGAGACAGTCTGCAATCTGCTTATCTCCTTCTATTATTCTACCATCAACTGATTTCAATTTTACTATTCCTACCTTATTTTTTCTTCTTTCACTGATATATCTAAAGAATGTTTTGTCC
Source organism: Bombina bombina (assembly GCF_027579735.1). NCBI lineage: Eukaryota > Metazoa > Chordata > Amphibia > Anura > Bombinatoridae > Bombina > Bombina bombina. Next base: position 145,841,884 of record NC_069503.1, on the reverse strand, counting down.
CCATGTTTTACTGACTGTGCTATCTTCTCTTCTGCATGAGCTTTAACCTTCCTAATTAACTGCTTAGTCTTTTTTTGTTGGAGTTTCCATATTTTCATATCATCATCTGCTTGTGTGTGTCTGTAATTTTTATAAGCTATCTTTTTTGTCTTTACAGCATGTGCTACTTCTTTGGAAAACCAAATTGGTTTCCGCTTTCTTTTACTTTTACAGACATGTCTAATACAGTGTGCGGTTGCATCTAAAATGGCACCTTTCACAAATTCCCACTGTTCTTGAACCCCTGTAATAAGAGTTTTGCCCTTTAAATAGTTTTTTAGGTATTCTCCCATTAATGAAAAATCTGCCATCCTAAAGTCTAAAACTTTTGTTTTAGTCTGGGTGGACAGTTCCTGAACATGAATACTAAACCAAACAGATTGATGATCACTGGATCCTAAGTTCTCACCTACAGACACATCTGAAACTGTATCACTGTTTGTAAGTATTAGATCTAATATAGCTTCCTTACGAGTTGGTTCCTTGACTAATTGTTCAAGTGATTCCCCTAGCAGAGATTCAAGAATATACCTGCTTCTAGCCGATCTAGCAGAAGGAATCTTCCAGTCTATATCTGGCAAATTAAAGTCCCCCAGTACTATAACCTTACCCTTCATGGTCATTTTGGTTATTTCATCTAATAACAGATTGTCCAGTTTTTCACCCTGCAATGGAGGCCTATATACAACCCCTATTCTAAAAACATTTTTATCTCCAATTTCCAAAGTCACCCAAATACTTTCCACCTCATCATTTGTTCCTACAATTTCAGTAACCTTTATATTTTCATTTACATACAAAGCAACTCCTCCACCTTTCTTTCCTACTCTGTTCTTTTTAAATAACCTGTATCCAGGTATGACTATGTCCCAGTCATGCAAATCATTGTACCATGTTTCTGTTATAGCTACTAAATCCAAGTTGTCGCTAGTCATTATTGAAATGAGTTCAGGTAATTTATTTCCTAAGCTGCGAGCATTTGTGCTCATGGCACGAAGATTTTTTCTACTAGAATTTCTAGAATTGTTACTTGGACTAACAGTTTTAGCATGCTGTGGGGGGCAGGTGGATATATTAATGCTACCCCCCTTTATTAGTTTAAATGATTTCTAATAAAGTATTTGAACTCCTCTCCCAGATACTCTGTTCCTTTAGCATCCAAATGCAAGCCATCTCTCCTAAATAACCTAGTATCTTTCCAAACAATATAATGGCCAATAAAACCAAATCCTCGTTCCCTGCACCACTTATCTAAACAAGAATTAAATGTTGTTATCCGCTCCATCTTTCCTGCTTCCTGGTCATACACAGGTAAAATAGCAGAAAATGATAGAGTTGATGCCACAGTCTCTAAATGATTACCTAGGTCACAAAACTCTTTCTGAACAGCAGCAACATGATTACTAGCCAGATCATTTGTTCCTAAATGAACAATCACATCTAACTCACTTCCCTTTCCTGCTGCCTTAACAATTCTCAAAATACGATTCTTATCCCTGTGAACAGTAGCTCCTGGAAGACATCTAACCTCCCTTGTTTCTCCTTTACTTTCACCTAAATACACATTCCTCAAAATAGAGTCACCCACTAACAGTCTTTTTCTCGAAAACACATCTGCAGTTCTTTCCTGTGTTATGTTACCTGGAGAATCAGGTGCCAATAGATTTAAATTACCTGTTACAGCTTCAGAGGGCTCAGAAACAGCAATCTCCTCATCAAAAGTGTATTCGGCAAGAGCAGCATAGGAGTTTTGCAATGGCAGAGGTTGTGGGCAATGCTTCTGGTCTACTGTTCTAATTCTTCCAGAGCCTACAGTGATCCATCTGCCTCTCCTTGCTAATCTCTGGGGTAGAGGGGCTTCTTTCTGAGGCAGCTTTATAGAGGTAACAGGTATGTTACTTACCTTAGCTTGAAGTTTAGCTATTTCCTCCCTTAACAGGGAAAACTGCTTACAAACAGAACAGCCCCTAAATCTCCAAAAAGTAGAACGATTAAAAAGTGCAAAACACCCATTGCACTGTATCTGAGACATTTTAAACTATGCAACACTTTAACAATAAGAAAAATATAAGTATTATTTACTACTGAATAAGCCTGAATAACCCTGAATAACTCCTGAAATAACTCAAATATCCTTATGTATTTGATCCTTTTTTAGTTTGATCCCTTTGCTAAGAAGCAGAGCTAAATGTTTAGCAGAGCTAAACAGATCTCTTTAAATACCCTCAGAAAGATAGGGTGGGGTCCCTCCTAATTGCTCACCTATGCAAACAATCTAATTGTTATCTAATTGCAATACTAAAAACCAGAATACAAAAGAATGTAAATTAACTCAAACCTTTAACTATTCAATTTCTGTAGTGAAACTAATTCACAGTTCAGGTCTACCACCTATAAAAAAACAAAATATAAAGTTAATAGAAATACAAAATATATTATCTGAAAGTACAAACTATTCAAGTAACAACAATTTAAAAGAGAAATGTTATATACCTTTCTGAAATAACTCAAATATCCTTATGTATTTGATCCTTTTTTAGTTTGATCCCTTTGCTAAGAAGCAGAGCTAAATGTTTAGCAGAGCTAAACAGATTTCTTTAAATACCCTCAGAAAGATAGGGTGGGGTCCCTCCTAATTGCTCACCTATGCAAACAATCTAATTGTTATCTAATTGCAATACTAAAAACCAGAATACAAAAGAATGTAAATTAACTCAAACCTTTAACTATTCAATTTCTGTAGTGAAACTAATTCACAGTTCAGGTCTACCACCTTTCTGAAATAACTCAAATATCCTTATGTATTTGATCCTTTTTTAGTTTGATCCCTTTGCTAAGAAGCAGAGCTAAATGCCTCCTAAGAATTCCCTGTTACATTTAAACATTTTGAATTTAACATCAATATTGCAGTCAACATCATTGATGCACAATAGAAAATGTAGGGCCAAATTACAAGTGGCGCAATAACGGATTTTTTTGCTCACTTGCTAACTCTGCTGGAAGTAACATTTTAATATGGCCGGGTTCAAAGTAAAAAATTAACTCGTGAGCGAAACCAAATGTGCGCTAACTTCAGGACTTTAGATATCACGGCTGCATTAACTTGTATATACTATATACTTCAAACAAAACAAATAACACATTGCTTGCGAGCTAATCCAACAAACATTAAACCAACTGCCCTAAACCCAAAGGTAAAACTGCAAAAGATGAGAGTAAGTGCGCTAGAAAGCTAAAGGTATCCGTTAAAATTTAAAAGTGTATACTATTCCCTTGATATATAGGGGTTATTCTTGGAAGTATATTCAAATATGTATAGAGAATGACAGTTAAATTCTTCAGTAAGTATATATAAGTGTATAAGAGTGAGTGAATGTGTCTATAACGTCCTAAGGAAATGGTAATCCTGAAGGCAACAGTGAAAATGTTTTCTTAATGTTAAAATAGTCTATAAATGGTTACTTACCAAAATGTAGAGGGTTAAATATCTCTCTAAAAGTGTGGGTGTATCAACCACTACTGTAGTGTGAGAAACAAACTTAGATGTCCTAAGGATATTAATCCTAGAGATAACTGTGAAATGTCTTAATTGTCAAAAGATATATCAGTGTTAAAAAAATTATATTCACAAATGTAAGTGTATCAGTCACATAAAAAATCTATAAATTAGTGCTCAGTGTGTTGTGCAAAAAAAGGGGGGGGGTTATAAACCGATAATAAAATCTAGAACTTACTAATAAACAATGCTAAAATACAGTATTAAAAAGAATTTATTCTCCAAAATTAAAATAAGGGTAAGTATAAATGAAGGGGACGTCTCCCCAATATAACCTAGCGATAAAAAACAATTTAGTTCTAGCAGTATATATACATAAGATCACAAAAATATTTAATTTGTAGAATAGGCCTCAAATTTAAAAGATCAGCGGAGCTTTCCTTGTAACAGACTTAAAGTCCAAAGTGCAGTCTAAAATAACAAGTTATAATATAATCCAGAGAGCCACACAGTATGGAAATGTCCGTACTTTATATCGTAAGTTGGGGTATTAGGAGCAGGGTCTTTGCTTGAAATAATGTTAGCGATTTCAAACTCCTCTTTATGTGACACAGTTAGTTTACCTTGTCTTCTTCTGTGACACAATTCTTTTACCTTGTCTTCTTAGTGTCTCATATTGGGCCGTTATCGGTCACTTGCGTCCGAACTTGTTCAGTACGCCGCATGTAACTTGGCGTCTGACGTCATCAGTGCAGTTTCCAGGTGTTAAGGATAACTTGTCGTCTTAAAGGGATGTTTTATCCAGATACGATCATAAAATAGGCGTATTCCTTTAGGAACAAACTTGATTCCCTGCACTTAGTGCTGATGCACGCAGGAGAAAGATGAACTTTAGGCAGATTAATGGTCAGTTTGTGGATTAACCCGGGTTACCCTTAAAATTAGTAAAAGTTCTCAAAATTCAACAAATAAAACTGTCAGTCACTGATATTCTTGATAAAGCTCCCTGGTGAGCGAAACGCGTTGATCTAAGTGACTGTGCCCATCTTCTAAACATCATACAAATTATTATAGTTTTATTTGTTGAATTTTGAGAGCTTTTACTAATTTTTATGGTAACCCGGGTTAATCCGCAAACTGACCATTAATCTGCCTAAAGTTCATCTTTCTCCTGCGTGCATCAGCACTAAGTGCAGGGAATCAAGTTTGTTCCTAAAGGAATAAGCCTATTTTATGATCGTATCTGGATAAAACATCCCTTTAAGCCGATAAGTTATCCTTAACACCTGGAAACTGCACTGATGACGTCAGACGCCAAGTTACATGCGGCGTACTGAACAAGTCCAGAGGCAAGTGACCGATAACGGCTCCATATGAGACACTAAGAAGACAAGGTAAAAGAATTGTGTCACTTAAGAAGACAAGGTAAACTAACTGTGTCACATAAAGAGGAGTTTGAAATCGCTAACATTATTTCAGGCAAAGACCCTGTTCCTAATACCACAAGTTACGATATAAAGTACACACATTTCCATACTGTGTGGCTCTCTGGATTATAACTTGTTATTTTAGACTGCACTTTGGACTTTAAGTCTGTTACAAGGAAAGCTCCGATGATCTTTTAAATTTGAGGCTATTGCAGAACGCCTATTCTACAAATTAAATATTTTTGTGATCTTATGTATATATACTGCTAGAACTAAATTGTTTTTTATCGCTAGGTTATATTGGGGAGACGTCCCCTTCATTTATACTTACCCTTATTTTAATTTTGGAGAATAAATTCTTTTTAATACTGTATTTTAGCATTGTTTATTAGTAAGTTCTAGATTTTATTATCGGTTTATAACCCCCCCTTTTTTTGCACAACACACTGAGCACTAATTTATAGATTTTTTATGTGACTGATACACTTACATTTGTGAATATAAATTTTTTAACACTGATATATCTTTTGACAATTAAGACATTTCACAGTTATCTCTAGGATTAATATCCTTAGGACATCTAAGTTTTTTTCTCACACTACAGTAGTGGTTGATACACCCACACTTTTAGAGAGATATTTAACCCTCTACATTTTGGTACGTAACCATTTATAGACTATTTTAACATTAAGAAAACATTTCACTGTTGCCTTCAGGATTACCTTTTCCTTAGGACGTTATAGACACATTGGGGCCTAGTTATCAAGCCGTCAACCTCAAATACGCTGGAATTCCGCAGCGTATTTGTGGCAAGGCTGATACGCCTTAGTTATCAAAGGCTCGAGACCGACAAAAGTAGAATTTTGTGACGTAAACTTCGATCCGCCGGACTCAGTCCGACACAGATCGATTCTTACATCACTCCAGATGTTCCGCACACAAGTGCGGCACATTCTCACTACTTTTGCTAGTTATCAAAAAACTAGCAGGTACGCTCGGCACTTTTCCGGCCCAGCGTACCTGGTTTTCAATCCGCCACCCTGGAGGCGGCGGATCCCATAGGAATCAATGGGAGTCTGATCATAGCGAAAGTACAAGTTCGCTGCTGACAGACATCCCATTCATTCCTATGGGAGCTGTCTACACCTAACACCCTAACATGTACCCCGAGTCTAAACACCCCTAATCTGCCCCCCCTACACCGCCGCAACTAAATAAAGTTATTACCCCCTAAACCGCTGCTCCCGGAGCCCACCGCAACTATAATAAGTGTATTAACCCCTAAACAGCCGCTCCCTGAACCCACCGCAAGCTACTCTATACATATTAACCCCTAAACCGCCGCTCCCGGAGCCCACCGCAACTATAATAAATGTATTAACCCCTAAACCGCCGCTCCCTGAACCCGCCGCTACCTATATTAAATGTATTAACCCCTATCCTACCCCCCCTACACCGTCGCCACCTATAATAAATTTAATAACCCCTAATCTGCCCCCCCTACACCGTCGCCATCTATAATACATTTATTAACCCCTATCCTGCCCCCCACTACGCCGCCGCCACTGTAATAAAATTATTAACCCCTAAACCTAAGTCTAACACTAACCCTAACGCCCCCCTAACTTAAATATTAATTAAATAATTCAAAATAATATTTATCTTATTAACTAAATGAATCCTATTTAAAACTAAATACTTACCTATAAAATAAACCCTAATATAGCTACAATATAAATAATAATTATATTGTAGCTATCTTAGGATTTATTTTTATTTTACAGGTAACTTTCAATTTATTTTAACTAGGTACAATAGCTATTAACTATTTAATAGCTTACCTAGCTAAAATAAACTGAAATTTACCTGTAAAATAAAAACTAACCTAAGTTACAATTACACCTAACACTACACTATACTTTAATAAATTATTCCTATTTAAAAATAAATACTTACCTGTAAAATAAACCCTAAGATAGCTACAATATAATTGATCATTACATTGTAGCTATTTTAGGATTTATATTTATTTTACAGGTAACTTTGTATTTATTTTAGCTAGTTAGAATAGTTCTTAAATAGTTATTAACTATTTAATAACTACCTAGCTAAAAGAAATACAAAATTACCTGTAAAATAAATCCTAACCTAAGTTACAATTAAACCTAATACTACACTATCATTAAATTAATTAAATAAACTACCTACAAATAACTACAATTAAATACAATTACATAAACTAACTAAAGTACAAAAAATAAAAAAAGCTAAGTTACAAAAAATAAAAAAATAAGTTACAAACATGTTAAAAATATTACAACAATTTTAAGCTATTTACACCTAATCTAAGCCCCCTAATAAAATAACAAACCCCCCCAAATAAAAAAAATGCCCTACCCTATTCTAAATTAAATAAATTTCAAAGCTCTTTTACCTTACCAGCCCTTAAAAGGGCCATTTGTGGGGGCATGCCCCAAAGAAACAGCTCTTTTGCCTGTAAAAGAAAAATACAACCCCCCCCCAACGAAGTATCTTTTCATATTGTAAGTTGTGTGGTATCCCTCTTTTATATATCCAGCGCTCTACTTATTATCCTACATATCTACTAAACCCAAAGGTAGTTATGCATATTTTACATTCCAATGTTTTTAATATAGAAGAAAATGTTCTCTTTATTTTAATATATATATATATATATATATATATGGGTACAAGGGTTATAACAGCGCCTATATATCCACTAAAGCTTAGAGTATGTACAGCAAAGTGGGTAAAAAATAAAAACCATAAAAAATATATATATATGAAAAATAAAATAAAAAATATAAAATAAAGAACTTGGTAGTTCAATTTGAGTCTTTAGGATATATATAGTCCTTAGTGTGTGTCCAACATACGGATGATATGTAGTAATGGATGGTATATAATACCCTTACCAGATATTACCCCAATCTAATGAGGTAAGTATGCCGCACTGGGGGTATGTGTTGGTAGTTCAATCTTCTCCTTGTATCCAGTGAGATGGCTGTATCAGTTTTCGTTAGCCTCCTGGAGTATGCAGGGATGTGCTTCTGATGGTAGATGTATCCCTTGAGCTTCCTGTGGATTAGTGGTTGGCCTCTTGGAGTACTTTTTCTGTCTTGGTATGAACTTTCTCTGTCGTGAGTAATACCTACAAACACCTGTGTCTCATAGTAAAGTTCCTAAGTGTGTCAGTGGAACGCACGCCATGCGTGTCAGCAAACCGGGCAAAAAGTTCTTTATTTTATATTTTTTATTTTATTTTTCATATATATATATTTTTTATGGTTTTTATTTTTTACCCACTTTGCTGTACATACTCTAAGCTTTAGTGGATATATAGGCGCTGTTATAACCCTTGTACCCACATTTACTCCTACTGCCTGGGGTATATACCTCATCCAGTATCTGCCTTATATAGCTGCCTGTATACCCTACACCACCTGACTAGCGCCTACTATAGAGTAACGCTTGTATCCACCCAGCTTACTGAGTGGACACATTCTACTTGCACCTTCATATATATATATATATATATATATATATATATATACTGTATATATATATGTATATACTGTATATATATATATATATATACAGTATATACACATTGATTGAAGTATCCGTGTTATTTTTTATTGTTGTTGTTTTTTATTGGACTAGCTATACATTTATAAGATGACAAGCTTTCGGAAGAATGTCTTCCTTTTTCAAGTCGGAAGCAATACTTCAGACTTGAATTGTATTGCTTCAGACTTGAAAAAGGAAGACACTGTTCCGAAAGCTTGTCATCTTATAAATGTATAGTTAGTCCAATAAAAAAGTATCATTGCTCAATGCAATACTCTTGTCATTTTATATATATATATATTTATATATATATTTATATATACTGTACGTATATATATATATATATATATATATATATATATGTGTGTGTGTGTAATTATTTTTTTAAATACATATCTATTCCTATATATCTATATGACTATATACACAGGTATATATATATATATATATATATATATATATATATATATATATATATATATATATAAAAAGAACATTTTCTTCTAAGTGAAAAACATTGAAATGTAAGATATATATATTTGTGTGTATGTATATATACTGTATATATATATATATATATATATATATATATATATATGTGTGTGTATGTATATATATATATGTGTATATACTGTATACACTGTACAGTTTATTTGTATGCATGTATATACATACCTGTATATACACCTATAAACACACAAATACACATGCATATATACACATACACATATTTAAACATACATTATAGCCCTTTCCAGTCATATAACATATACCTTTTTACCCTTATGAAAAGAAATAGGATTATATGACATATTTTAATCAGACAGTGCATATATTAGTATAATAGTTTATCTTTATGTATTTATGTTGTGTTCGGTGCAACTTTTTTTAACCCTTACACTTTTTGCCTGGGCTTCAGGTGCGCTAATCTGTTTACTTTTAACTTGTAATATGCTCACTAGTTAGCGCGGTCATGATATTGCTTATCGCGTCCCATGCGAACAATAGCACGCCACTTGTAATTAGTGTTGAATAGGAAAAATTACAACAAATATGTATAATGTTTTACTTTATGCAAATTGTAGTTTTCCTAAGGAAGCCCCAGTTAGCTAAAGCAACCTGCAAGAACATAATACAAACTATATTAAAGACAACCAAGAAAGGCTACATTTTAGTTTTGTTTGTTTTTTTATTTGCTAGTTTCTGTCAATGAGTGAGTGAGTGCCTGCAAATATGTGACCTAAGTTGTCTATAATAATTCATTTTGCATATTTAAAATATGAACTGCGTGTCTGTTATGCCCCTCGAGTTTTATATTCTCTATTTCGTAAAGGATCAGTAAACTTATATGTTTTGAACATTTTAAAAAGAGTATTAACAGTACAGTAGTAAATAACTCAATAAATATCCTGTTATAAAATGTCAGAATATTTAAAGGGCCACTGTAAGTAAATATTTTCTATGCCTGTTACTAACTAACTACCCCAAATACGCTTTTTATCAATAGCATTTCATTAACATATCTCTACCATATATCAGAAATCTTGTCTGCAAATTTAATTGTTTTCCAAACCCACTCTGTGGGTATCCTTTGCTCTGTACCAATCCGTTTAAAATACCTAGTTTTCAAAATGGCGCTTTAAACACAATTTCATTGGTTTAAGTATTTTGAACATGCAGTGCTGAAAATAGTGGGCAGGATAACGTGACATCATCGGCGAATAAAAGATATAACTTTTAGAACGTTATGAAACTTCGTTTTGGAGAAAATATAGGTCAGTAGGTTTTAATTAATGTTTATTAACTTTAATATGTTAGTTGTTTAGCTTAAAAATTATAACAGAAAGTAATCGTTTAATAAAGACTTACTTTCAAATCTTGTAAATATTCCAGCGTGCTGAAATCAAGCCAAGCCTACTTAAAGCCTCATTTATTGAGTATTTTGCATAAAATTCATCATGAATGCTCATTCCCGGTCGTATGCACATTTCATGTATGACCTCTCATCTGTTGATGACGATTGCAATGTCAAAGTGCACATGTTCTTTTGCCCGTTTAGTCAGCGGTAAGGTACTGTGCATGCACAAACTCCCATTTTGCATTCACAAGCTTGGCACCCAGGTAGCCCTCTGTGATATGAAAGGAATGAGTATCACCGAGGTCTTGGAAATTATTATATATTCATGTGCACTTTTCTTGCATAATCCAAAAAAAGGTATTATTTACATAACACATTTTTAATTAATGGAATAAAAAAACTGGGGTTTACTCTCCTTTTAATGGCCTTATTAAAGAGAGATTGTAGTCACAATGTTTTATTTTTGTTTAATCTAAAAGAGTGTATTTCAAAGTTCACCTCAGATATTTTTAAAAACGCATATTCCCGTCCTATTTTATAAAAGGCCAGGTATGTTTGTCTGATGCAGTGATGTGCAGTAGAGACTGCAGCGCAAGACAAACATACCTGGCTGTAAGGATCAGTGACCGCCGACTGCACTGCGCACAAGACAATGCGCAGGACGACCATCGCCAGTAAGGGTTAGGAGGGAGGCAGGTGGGCGGCACCTCACTGGAGGGGGGGCGGGAGCGACTGGGATCACTACACTACAACAAAAAAAGTTGACATACCAGCACCGGGAGGGTTAGGAGGGAGGCGGGAAGGCGGCACCTTGCTGGACAAAGGCCGTGACGACCAGTGCCAGGAGGGTTAGGGGGAGGCGGGTGGGCAGCACCTCACTGGAGGGGGGCGGAAGCGGGTGGGACTGCTATGCTACAGAAAAAAAAATCTTGACAATGGCAGGAGGGGATGAGGGAGAGAGGATGGGGGGATCAAAGGGTAAGGAGGGGGGCAGCTGCAAACATAACTGGCCTTACACATTTTGGCCCGTGTACATGGGCTTTATGACTAGTCCAGGAGGGTTAGGAGGGAGGCGGGTGGGTGGAACCTTGCTGGAAGGGGGCGCTGGATTGGAGCCGGAGTGGGTGGGACCGCTACGCTACAAAAAAATGCTGACATACCAGCGCCAGGAGGGTTAGGAGGGAGGTGGGTAGGCGTCACCTCGCTGCAGGGGGGCGGGCCACAGTGGGTGGGATTGCTACGCTACAGAAAAAAAAATTTGGACAAAGGCCGTGACGACCAGCGCCGGGAGGGTTAGGAGGGAGGCGGATGGGCAGAACCTCGCTGGAGGTGGGCCGGGAGCGGGTGGGACCGCTATGCTACAAAAAAAGTCTTGATAGCGGCAGGGACAGTCTAGTAAAAAATAAACTTTCATGATTCAGATAGGGCATGCAATTTTAAACCACTTTCCATTTTACTATTATCATCATATTTGCTTTGTTCTCTTGGTATTCTTTGTATAAAGCTAAACCTAGGTAGGCTCATATGCTAATTTCTAAGCCCTTGAAGGCCACCTCTTATGTCAGTGTATTGTGCCAGTTTTATTTACAGCTAAACAGCGCTAGTTCATATGCACAACATAGATAACATTGTGCTCACTCCCACTGAGTTACTTATGAGAGGGCACTGATTGTCTAAAATGTAAGTTTCTCAAAAGAACTGACCTAAGTGGGCAGTCTGCAGAGGTTCAGATACAAGGTAATCACAGAGGTAAAACGTATATTAATACAACAGTGTTGGTTGTGCAAAACTGGGGAATGGGTAATAAAGGGATTATCTATCTTTTAAAACAATAACAATTCTGGAGTAGACTGTCCCTTTAAAGTAGAGGCAGTTTGCTTTATCAGCCTGTGAGTAAGGAGTGCAAAATGAATATTAGTTTCAAATTAAATTCAAGCATCTTTTACTTAACATTTTTAAATAATATTTCTTTGTATTTATTTTCTAACGTCAGTCAGTCTACTTTTGACTCTGAATCCTGTAACTGTTTCCATATAACAGTATAAATATACACTCCCAGTCTAGAATTTAAAAAAAAAAAAATTCTTAAAAAATATTCTTAACAAAAAAATGAAGCAAAAATGGAAAAGATCAAAAGTAAACATAACATAAACAAATTATTCCGAAACTTGATTGACAGTAACTTCAGAAGCGATTTCTGAGAACACAAATTCTTTTAAAGAAAATCTGGTTTTCGGTTTATTTATACATGTATTTATTGTGTTCCTTGTACAAATAAACATTTAAGTGTTTGATAGACATTTCTGCATGTAAACATTTTTTCTCTGTTTGTTCTTGTACTATATTTATTTGTTCAATTAATATTTGAAGATATTTATAATGTGATTTTTGACCTTGCTTAGACATGATTTGAACGTATTGCAGTCTCATTAACTTTCTTATTATCTTCATAACTATAAAGGAAACGCGGCACACGCCAGCATTACAAGAAAACAATAGATTCTCTTTTATTGATGATAAGATGGGAAATGAACATATTTAGGAAAGAGGAAAAAGCAAAATACAGCCCAGATATAAGTTCAGCTGTAATATTTCATGTATATTGTCATAAATTTACAGATACAGTTTAAGGGTCATGAAACAATCATAACTGAAGCATTATAATAAAATAATGGAGTTTTTAGAAACAGTTTATTTATACTACAATACAGGTAAAAATAAATGAATCCAGAATTCCAAAAAACAAACTTATTGTGAAATCCAAACTTTTTCATTAAAGGGACAGGAAACTCCAAAATTATCTTTTTGTGATTTGGATAGAACATACAATTTTAAACAAAATTCCAATTTACTTCTATTATCAATTTTGATTTATTCTCTTGTTATACTTTGCTGAAGGAACAACATTGCACTTCTGGCAGCTAGATAAACACATCTAGTTAGCCAATCACAAGAGACAAATGTATGCAGGCACCAATCAGCCGCTATCTCTATACTAGTGTAGGATATGTGAGTATTCTTTTTCAACTAGGGATATCAAGAGAATAAAGCACATTTGAAAATAGAAGTGGATTTAAAAGTGTCTTAAAATCGCATACTCTATCTGAATCATGCAAGTTTAATTTTGACTTTCCTATCTTTTTTTAATATTTTTTAAAAACATAAAATGATCAAAACTAACTATTTCCCCACCTTTAGGTCACATTCTTCTCTTCCTGTGTCTTTGATGTTTTGTTTTTTTTCTGTTCTAAAATACAAATAATAGTCTATATTTATTTAAAACAACACATATTACATTTCTGATTACAGTACTGAACTTTTTCTGGTGGTATTATGGATACAAAAGTATTAAAAAATTATATAAAACGACCTTAAGGTTACATGTATAGGCTTAAAACTCCTAGGTGATATTCCCTGAAAATTACCAGCAAACTTTACACCTTTAATAAATAACAACACAAACACCAGAGCTGGGGAAAAGACCATCATGGTCGTATTTATCAATAAATATATAAACTTTAATGACTTTCACAAAGTCATCCTCAAGGAGGTGGCGGTTAATGCAGTACCTAATCCTAACTCCAAACTGGCAAGAGGTCAAGGCACCAGGGAATGTCCTGTTGGCCCCCAGGGAGGAGCCAACCTGCAAGAGCTACAGACGCCCTCAAATCCTTTAGGCTAGCAGGCCCTTGGGAAAGAGCACCCCTAAGTCACGACCTAGGGACATCGCCCTGCCCATTAGCTCAGCCATCAACCCATATGGATCCTGCCCTCAAAGATTAAGGGGCCCAGACCTCCCACCGCTAGGAGATAATAAATTAAATATGCTTCAAACCATAAGGGCACGAGTCTAACAAGCCATACAGCACGCTTACAACTGGGGAAGCAAGACAATAAAAGGAAGGACTTAAAGCCGAACAAGATCAAATAATCAAATCCCTGCCTTAGGGGAACCAGCAACCCAAAGGAGCCATCAGCCTTCCTAGTCGCCACTGACAGCACTTAAAGCAATGACAAAAAACAAAGGGGAGGTAGGGAAACTCTTTGGCAGACAGCAGAGGAAGAAGAGGACAGAAAATGGCTGCCAGCCCTTAAATACAGTGAGTTATAAACCTCCCACCACAAAGCAATATTGTAACCACACACACCTAAGACATATTACCTTGAATATCTGTCAGGCCCTTAAAGTGAAGGTAAAGTTACCTTTACGCTGATCCCAAATCGAATTCTTTATTAAATTTCAATAGGAGCTTCATTCATGCTTTTTTTCAAATCTTCTTCTAAATGCAGTATTCTCCGTTTTATTTCTTTATTTTCCGATCCGCAAATTCAACCCGTTTGTTGGTTGTTGTTTTTTTACTTGGTCACATTTTAGGATTAGCCAGTTGAATATATACCACACTTCATCCACCTACTTTATTAAGTGCGCATGCGCGACAGTCTAACACTTCCTCTCTGACTACATGCGTGTTGCTTTTTGCTCAATGTAGAATGGATTCCCCAACTATCTCATGCACAGTTGTGAACTCGCGCATGTGCATTTAGACTATTCATCGTGAACGCGCTTGTGAGATTATATGTATATAGCAGGTGGGACCGCTCCAAATGTCAGAGGACATAACTTCAGGAAATAGAGATCGTGAGGATCTATACTCTAAACGGTAACGAAAAATAATGATATAAAAACAGAAAAATCAATAAGAAATTTAAAAAATAAAGTTAGCGATTAGATTATCGTATGATAAATGAATACATTGATAGTTTAGAATAGAGCAAACTTTACCTTCACTTTAATTATGTTTCATGCTGACAAGCAGCATTACACTGCCAGTATTATGAAATGTAAACGTTGCCTAAATAACATGCTATTATTGTTTACACTTGGTTCCATCCCCTCTCCAAACTCTCCCATTTTACAGATTCAAATATTCCAAAATCCAAACTATTCTGAAATCCAAACCTTTTCTGCTCCCAAGCAGTTTGGATAAAGGGTTTTCTAATGTATATTTAGTTTACCCCTGGTTGATTTCACAAAATAATTAGATTTTCCACCCAATTAGCATCCACATATTGGCCTTGATCCTCAGACAGTTCTTATGATACAGAGGGGTCTCATAATTCAGATAAAATAAAGATGAATTTCATCTATTGTTTATAGCCAATCACAAGTGGGTATTTCTGAGATTAACACCTCTAGTTCTGTTAATATTCAGAAGAACTAGAAACGGTGGGAAAAAACAAGAAGCACAAAACTGGACCTGTAAATGTGTGTAAATGTTAAATTCTGTTATTTGTCACTGAATAGAGTGTTTCTTGATGAATTTTTTTTTTACCTTAAAGGGATATGAAACCCAAAATGATTCTTTCATGATTTGGATAGAGCATGTGGTTTTAAACAACTCTCTAATTCACTTATATTATCAGCTTTTCTTTGTTAACATTAGTATCTGTTGTTGAAAAGCTTAGAAGCCAGCCCATTTCTGGAGCATTTTATGGCAGCAGTTTTGCAAGAATGTTATCCATATGCAAGAGGACTAGAGGGCAGCAATATTTCCTGCTATTTAGTGCTCCAGGTGCCTACCTAGGTATCTCTTCAACAAAGAATATCATGGGAACAAAGCAAATTTAATAATAGAAGTAAATTGGAAACATTTTTGAAATTGTTTGCTCTGTCTGAATCACAAAATACATTTTTTGGGGTTTCATATCCCTTTAACCAAGACTCAGCATGTGGGATTTAGAAAGATGCTGTTGTCAGGTTCATTGTCTTGTAATTCATGTTTCCCTATCTCAAAGATGATGAGGTTTTCTCTTTTTTATTTTCTTGAACTTTTTTTTGTCTTTTACACGTTAGAGTTGACTAATTTATAGAGGCTATTTTGACGTATTTATGTTTTGCTTTCTAATGTTTTTAAAACATTTTTGTAATTCCAGTCTCCTTGACAGTGCAGTTCTGTGCTGTGGGAAGTTAAAGGGATATATAACCCTACATTTTTATTTTGTGATTCAGACAGAACATATCATTTTTAATGTTTCCAACTTTTTTTTTTTAATTCGCTTTGTTCCCCCGGGATATCTAGGTATCATGTGACAGGTTCACGTGTAAAATGTTTCCTCTTTGTTTAATAAAAACAAACAAACTAGAAATTAAAAAAAAATGATTAGAATATGGGCTAGATTTATTAACGCTGAGGCGTACAGGGGCGCGTATACGCGCCCCTATACGCCTCAGCTCACCTGTGGCGGGGCGAAATTACCCGCAGGTATTCGCCATTGCACACGAGCGCAATTTTGCGCTCACGTGCAATCCCGCCCCCTGCCCGCGCACAGTCAATCACGCACGGGCAGGAGCTGTCAATCTCCTCGGTCGGATCTGGTGACCGCTGCTTGATAAATCACGGCGAGCAAGTTCTTGTGAGAACTTGCAGCCGTAGGGGCATGATAAATCGAGCCCTATGTGTAAGTGCAGAACATAAAACTGCAAACCCTCCTGCCCTTTAATTCAGACAAATATATCTATGATCTAGCCTACGACTGGTTTGCTATACATGATTGAGATTAACTATTTATTGAAGCTTTTTTTAATTAAATTTGGAAATGTTATTTAAGGTCACAATAAGCTTCTGAATGTATAGTGCTAAAAGAAAAATAAATACATTTTCATAAGACAAAACATTCAGATTAGATCATTTCCCAATGCATTTAAGTGCAATTTCATATCATATGATTTCTTTTCAATTCTTTTCTACACCATAGAATAAAACTCTAAAAAAAAAATACAAAACAAAACATAGAAATATCATATTTAATTAAACAAAAATATTGCAAATGTTCCAATTCACAAATTGTAATTTCATATTTATTTTTTTAAACCATTAACAGGACTTTTGTAATTTCTGAAAAGTCCAACTCTGTTTTGATTATTATGTTTCAGTTCTAATTCTAAAGCATTGTTATTTCAAATAGTATTTGGGTGACATCTTCTGGAAAGCTAAAAAATTGCTTAATAGAACACATGTAAAAAAAAATGTTTTATTTTTGTTAAAAGAATATTTGATCACTTCAAGGTCATAAAATAATTTATAAATTTTCTAAAAGGGATTTTTTAGTTTTTGTTTTTTTTAACACACAAAAATATCTAAAGCAAAAGTAAAATATAGTAGTTAAAGGATTACTTTCTTTTATAATTTTTAAGCTAAACAACTAACATATTAAAGTTAATAAACATTAATTAAAACCTACTGACCTATATTTTCTCCAAAATGAAGTTTCATAACATTCTAAAAGTTATATCTTTTATTCGCCGATGATGTCACGTTATCCTGCCCACTATTTTCAGCACTGAGTGTTCAAATTACTTAAACCAATAACTTTGTGTTTAAAGCGACATTTTGAAACCTAGGTATTGTAAACGGATTGGTACAGAGCAAAGGATACCCACGGAGTGGGTTTGGAAAACAATTAAATTTGCAGACAAGATTTCTGATATACGGTAGAGATATGTTAATGAAATGCTATTGATAAAAAGCGTATTTGGGGTAGTTAGTTAGTAACAGGCATAGAAAATATTTACTTACAGTGGCCCTTTAATTGATCCAATAGGGATGAGAACTATTTCAAGCAATATTTTTCACTTAAAAGGGGTATTCATTTCATGATATATATGGGCAATTAAGTACAGCATTTTTAAAAACATTTAAAATTATAATTCTGTAAGCAAATTTTTAAAGTCCAGGGGCCTACTCCATGAAAATCCATGTTTTTGTTTTCTATTGTAGATATATTTTATGAAGGCATTACACTGAACAGGCAATCATTTTGGAGAATGTTGCAGGGTCAGTTGCTATAATTAAAATCACAGGAAATGCCAGCAAAATAAAAATCTTTTTTGTTTTTGTTTACTGTGTTTTTTTAAACCCTCAGCCAACAAAATGCCAGAATAAGCAGATAAAAAGGTTTCTTTGTTTTTTAAGAGGTCAATGTTATTTAAATAAAGGAGTATAGAAATAAAGTCAAACACTGTTTGAATAGTGTCTTCTAATGGATTGGAAAACTGCTCCAATTGCAAAGTATAGAAGAAGATATCAAGGCGCAAAGCCACCTTTTAAATTAATTAGAATGATCTAAATATGTTAGACAGTTCACACAAATTCCAATAAAATAAAATGTGGACTATTGTTCTCAAACATATTCTGTCACTCAATTGAAAGAGCAGAAATAAAATGTTGATTAAAGTTCATGAAATGCATTTTGTACACCCATTTAATACTGTTTAACAGCTGATTGGGACAAATATGACAGCTCCTTTAAAAGGACATTAAATCCATATTTTTCTTTCATGATTCAGATAGAGCATACATATGTAACCAACTTTCTAATTTATTCTATTATCAATTTTGCTTTAAAGTGAATGTAAAGTTTAATGAATACGTGCCTGTTTTTTAAAAATTCTAACCTTTTTCTTTATGAAAGCAGACCGGCGATCCTCTGCCCGCAGCTGCTGCTGTACTTAGCATATCGATGACGAATCCGGTCATTGCGTGGTCTCACAAGCTAGACTCATGGAGCTGCACACAATAATTGTAGGAAGCCGGATTTGTCAGTGCTGTAATAACTACAGCAGGAGTTGCGGACGGAAGATCGCCGGTCTGTTTTTATAAATAAAAGGTAAGTATTTAAAAAAAAACGCTTCAATGCAAAGTTTAATGAATGAAAGTGCCCCTGTTTTATAGAGTATTTTTTTAAAAACGGTCACATTCATTACATTTTACACTCACTTTAAGCTCTAAGGGCTTTATTAAAAACGCACTGCATATGTTAGCCACATTGTATATTCACATGTATTCAAAAAGAAACACGGAATACACAGTTGATATTCATGCAAACAGCAGCACTTGGGGAAAAAGAGAGATGCTTTTATTTTTTGAGCTCTTTCACAGTTTTTTGGGGGTTTTTTTAGCTTTTTTTTATTTTATTTTTTATTGAAGTGGTCCTTTTTGTGCTTAGAGACATAAAACAAGAGGACATCTTTATTTGGAGCAAAAATTAAATTATGGTAAAAATAAGCAATAGACCGACAGTATATTAATTTAGCATGGATACATACAGAGTACCTTACTGAACTGGCTGTTACTGTTGCATAAGCCAAAATACCCTGGATATATAGTATACAAGTAAAGAAACCAGTACCTTGATGCATCAACTTCAAGTATAAACTGTAGACTATGATCTGGGAACTGTAAGATTGGTGCAGTGGTAAATTTGTTCTTAAGGTAGTTGAAGGCCTGTTCTACTTCTTTATCCCATCCAAAGGCTGTATTACTTTTCGCAAAGTTAGTTAAAGATTTTGCTGTAGAGGCAAAATTCTTAATGAATTTGTGTTAAAAATTGGAGAATCCTAGGAATTGTTGAATCTCTCTTTTGTTAGTGGGATGAGGCCAGTCTAAGATGGTCTGAATCTTGTTGTTCTCCATTTGAAAACCAGTAGAAGAGATGTGATAACCTAAGAAGGTTATTTCTGAAGCATTGAATATACATTTCTCAATTCTTGCATAGCGTTATTGTTATCTGAGGCGTGAGAGGACTGATCAAACATGTTTGTAGTGGTCTTGCAGATTATTTAAATAAATCAGTATGTCATCCGGGTATTCAACCATGTAGATATCCAGAATGTCAAAGAAAATATCATTGATGAACTTTTGGAATGTCGCAGGGTCACTGCAGAGCCTGAATGGCATTACTGTGTACTTGAAGAGTCCATTATTGAAAGCTGTAAGCCATTCATCGCCAGATCTTATTCTAATAAGGTTGTATGCACCACTCAATGACTCAAGTCCAGTTTAGTGAAAACCTTTGCCCCCTGTAGTCTGTCAATTATTTCTGGGATTAATGGAAGAGGGTAACGGTTCTTACAGGTACGTTTATTCAATTCTCTGTAGTCAATGATGAGTCTGAGTGTATTATCTTTATTTTTAATGAAGAAGATACCTGTTCCTGCAGAGGATGTAGAGGGTGTAATGAATCCTTTCTTGAGGTTATCTTCAATATAAGTTTTGAGATTATCCAATTCCAGTTGGGATAGTGGATAGATGTGTTTGTATGGAATAGTGGAACTGGGAAGTAGTTCAATAGGACAGTCGTAGGGTATGTGGGGTGGTAAACTTTCAGCCTCTTTTCTATCAAACACATTCTGAAATTGCACATATCATTCCAATGTAAACTAGGCTAGTGAAGTCTGAGCCTATTAATACCCAGGACAACAGGGAATATTGGTGAAGGTATTATATCAAAAGATAGATATTCCCTGTGACATGAAGCAGTAAAGATAAGTAAAGGTACAGTTTGGTGTGAAACAGGACCGGAAGAGATTTGTGAACTGTCAATAACTCAAACCAAGAAAGATGTTTGTTTTGAAACAGGAATTTTATTAGTATTTACAATAGAGATATTAATGTAATTCCCACAAGCTCCAGTGTCAATAACTGCTTCAGTGGTTATGCGATGTTGGAACCATTGTAAAGTTAAAGGGAGAAGAAAAAAAGTACTTGAGTTAGCAGTGAATGTATAGGCAGTATTTGTAAGCTTACCAGTCTTTTGTTTCTGCAGTGAAGGACAGTGTTTGACCGTATGATTCTTGGACGCGCAATACATTAATAAATTGTTTTGTCATCTTCTGGATTTTTCCTAAAAATTGAGGGGACCCCTTATGAAACCTATCTCCATAGGTTGTTCTTGACCTCTGGTTAATATCTGCACATTAGCAGCGGGTATTTTCCTTTTAGGAGAGTACTCTGATGAGTACCTTTCAAGCCTTCTTTATCTTAATCTGCGGTCTATTGTAATAAAGAGTGTGGATAAGGCTTCCAAAATGTCTGGGAGTTCAACCCTTGCTAATTCATTCTTTATTGGTTCGAACAACCCTAGCTGGAATTGTTTTTGGAGGGATACATCATTCCATTTGGAGTCCTTGGACCACTACTTGAACTCTGCAATATAGTCCTCCATGGGACGCCTAGCCTGTTTAAGGGGATGCAATGCTGTTTCCGCAGTGATCTGTTTGTTTGGGTCTTCATATAGGGATGACATTGCCTTTAAAAAATCTTCAGAGGAGTTAAGTATTGGATCATCAACCATTCAGATGAATAAGTCTTAGATTTTAGCGCAAATAATAAAAGACAGGCATTTTTAAACTGCCTAAACTGGGACCTGTTACCTGTAAACTGTTCAGGGGGTGATGCTTGAGGTTCTGCTAAAGGTTCTGTGTTAGATGACCTAGAGGTAAGTGTGTCTCTTATAGGATCTCAGATTTTGATTCTCCATCTGCAGTTCTCTAAGTCTCTGTGTGAGTATGTCCACTCTTTGTGTGAGGGCTGCAACATGATTTGTGAGTTCAGTTGGATTCCTGGTTAAGGCTTGGTAAAATTAAAGGGACATAAAACACAATTTTTTTCTTTCATGATTCAGACAGAACATACAATTTTAAACAACTTTCCAATACACTTCAGTTATCAATTTTTTGTTTTGTTTTCTTGTTATCCCATGTTGAAAAGCAGTAAAGTAAGCTTATCAGTGTGCATGTGTCTGAAGCTCTAATTGGCAGCATTTTAATTTTGCAACATTGCAATGTTATACATTAGCAGGAGCACTAGATGTACTATTTCCTGTCATGTAGAGCTTCAGGCATGTGCACGCTACCTACCTAGGTATCCCTTAAACAAAGAATAACATGAGAACAAAGCAAATTTGATAATAGAAGTAAATTGGAAAGTATTTACAAATGGTATTCTCTATCTGAATAATGAAATAAATTTGTTTGGTGTAATGTCCCTTTAAGGCATAGTAGGATGCAGTTGTCAGCTTTTTTGTTGAATCTCAGCTATTGAACTGAATAATCATTTAAAGACAGGAGAATGTAACTGTGTGTAAAGCACATACTTATGTAAAACACAAGAAGGTAAAAATAAGCAATAGACAGACCGAATATTAATTTAGCATGGATACATACAGAGTACCTTACTGAACTGGCTGTTTCTGTTGCATAATCCAAGATACCCTGGATATATAGTATACAAGTAAAGAAACCAGTACCTTGAACTCCCAGAATTGAGGAGGTAGTATAACTGGAACTGCAATTACTTTAATGGCAGGTAGGCAGACCGCTTCTGAGAGATGAGTATATCTTGCTGTTATGCTGCTTGCATACAGGAGATAGGCTGGATGAGGAAATCTCTCTTATTTTAGAGTAGGTATAAGAATTTCACAGCTATTGCACTCTTACACTGATACAGAGGAAATTGAGAGATATTATTGTCAATCCACAACCTCACACTGCCCAGCAGAGAGAATCCGTTACAGTTAGGAGTTCAGGGAGGTAATCCGGAGACGGGCATAGCTGGCGGGGACTGATGATGTCACAGGGAGATGCGGAGACTGCAAACCTGGTATCCAATTTTAAAGATAGTTTTTAGACAGGGTCTTGATCCACTCCTAGTACACGCAGCCCTACAGACAGGCAAGAAGAAATCCACAAACAGACAACTTAGGTTTGGTTTAGAGAAAGGCTGGGTAAAGAAGGTATTTCCAGGAAGGAACTCCACAGGAAATCAAAATTACTGAGCAAGGAAGGTAAGTCTGAATGGAGCTTTTAAAGGGGTAGTTAAAGGTATCCTTCTCCAATTAAAGAGACAGGTTCACTGATTGAAGAGGCAGGAAAACATAAATAACCTGACAGCAGGTCACAGGCCTATGGTTAGGCTTAGCAAATAGCAGACCTGGTATAAGGCTTAGAAAGTAACAGGCAGCTGGGGAAAGGCTTAGAAGGTAGCAGGACTGTGGAGAGGCTTAGCAGGTAACAGGCCCGTGGTGAGGCTTTGAAGTTAATAGGGATGTGGTAAGGCTTAGCAAGTAACAAGACTGTGGTATGTTTTAGCTGGTAACCGGGTTGTGGTAAGTTTTAACTGGTAACAGGCTTGTGGTAAGGTTTAGCTGGTAACAGGGTTGTGGTAAGGTCTAGCAGATAAATTATAATAGGTGAGGTATGTGCATGGGAGTCTATACAGTGTCTAATAAGAGTAAACGTGAAAAAGTGATTGTAAAGTTTCGTATCTAGAGAGACACCTGTTTGATTTATCACATGGTGTGGCTTTAAAATCCTTTCCCTATGTCAATCAGATTCTATAGCATGGTTAATATAACTATTAAGAAAATGCATATCCCATCAGAAGCTTAACAACTCCTCACTTAGCCCTAGGGCAAGGCTATGGTGCCCCCTCCCCATTTCAACATCATCCTTTTGGGATATTTGCAAAAGCTGAGCCTGAAGCCACAGGAGCTGATTCTCTGTGACTATGATTCATTCTTTCCTCTTAGTTTGTCTTAGCCGAAGGATATGCACAGCTTTCCAGTACAAATATAACCCTGAGACCATATTATAAAGGTGAATCCATACACTTTTTTAAATTTAACACAGGGGTGCACACAGAGGGGTTTGTCATGATGCAGGTCGAACATCGGTCCCACCAGCCCCCCCCCCCCGGTAACAATGCCACTACTAATTGCAAGAACAAAGGGTCTTCTAAAGATATGGGCCGATTCTCATTTGAGACCTCCAAGAACCCTGTAGTTTCAGCCCTGTATCCCCATACAATGTAAGCCTAGATGCATATGTATTGTAAAATTACAATGCCAAAGTCAATGTGTAGGACACTATTGGAGCTAGTAGCTTAGAAAGCATGATATAAAAATATGTCCAAGATCATGCTCTTAACAAAATGGTATCCTTTAAATCCAGGCTGAACTTATGTATAAATGGATATATATCAGCAGTATAATTTTAGAAACTTAACAGATATCATTTTTTGTGCTATTAGCTTATTTTTATACAAGCTTTTTCAATATAAAAAAATTATGTAGACAAGGAATAGAAGTCACATGCTGATCTATGACTGGCAACTGAATGAGATCATTTGAGTCAATTCGGGTTTCTAGAAAGGATATGCAAGGTAATTTAGTCTTCCATCAAAGTGGATAGATTGTCTTAATCTCCTCACCTAGAAAAAAGCCACAGCAATGGGCAACCTGCCTACACATTCCATGGACATATCAAGTAGAAAGAAAAAAAAAAGATGAATTCCAAGCTGTGGTTAATGATGAAGTGTTTGTTTAGAAAAACACATAAGGAAAATATATTTAAACAAGGCTCTGTCAGATGTGGAATTGTGTCCCCAAAGAACTTTTTCTGTAGATGTTCTTCATCAAGAGTCAAAGAAAAAATCATTGGAAAGCTGGATACAAAGCTTTTGATCAAGATACATCAGTCAGCCTTGCTGATTATCCTTAGAAGAGCATTTATTGCATATTGCAAATGCAATTAGAACTACAGTAAATATGACACTCATTGGTTTAATGTTTCAAGCTATTAGAAGAATATAACCAGGGAAATATTGTAATGGCACATGATATTTATGATTATAAAAACATATTACAGCCCTAAATATGTTTGGTATCATTTTCATTTGTAAACTTAAGTTTTTTGGGGGGGGGGTTTGTTTGTTTTTTTGCTGTATGTCTAAAGGAAGAGATGTAATCAAAAAATATTTTTTAACTTCCTACCCCCACAATACAAATCTCTGTCCTTTGGTCTCTTTTTTTTCCCTGAAAATCTTTAAAGGGACAAAATGATTATTTAATAAATAGAAAAGAAGTAGTATTAATACTAGCGAAAAAGAGTCAAAATTAAAGTTACATTAATGTAAAATTGAATCTCTCATAAACTATTTAATTAAAGGGACAGTCTAGGCCAAAATAAACTTTCATGATTCAGATAGAGCATGTAATTTTAAACAATTTTCCAATTTACTTTTATCACCAATTTTGCTTTGTTCTCTTGGTATTCTTAGTTGAAAGCTTAACCTAGGAGGTTCATATGCTAATTTCTTAGACCTTGAAGCCCACCTCTTTCAGATTGCATTTTAACAGTTTTTCACAACTAGAGGGTGTTAGTTCACATATTTCATATAGATAACACTGTGCTCGTGCACGTGAATATATCTGTGAGCAGGCACTGAGTGGCTAGACTGCAAGTCTGTCAAAAGAACTGAAAAAAAGGGCAGTTTGCAGAGGCTTAGATACAAGATAATCAGAGAGGTTAAAAGTATATTATTATAACTGTGTTGGTTATGCAAAACTGGGGAATGGGTAATAAAGGGATTATCTATCTTTTAAAACAATAACAATTCTGGTGTAGACTGTCCCTTTAAGGAAATCAACATTATGATATATATATATATATATATATATATATATATATATATATATATATATATATATGTGTGTGTGTGTGTGTGTGTGTTACCTATTTTGCCTGCTGACTACTCCTGAAATTAGGTTTGATCCCTTCCTTCCACATGACCTTGCAACATGCTACTCAGTATTTGCTTAGGTTAGAATGAGCTAATTTGTTTATAACTGGCAACAGCAAAGGAACACTAATTACATCAGGGTTTTCAAAGTGTGTATCCCTGAACTGCTCTTTTGGAAAATCTTGTAAATGAATTAAGGAGTTGTATTTCTAACCACTTCTCAATGGCTCTGGCCCACTGTACATCAGTCATCACAATGCGCATCCAGGGCTTTAGGAGCACAGGTGAGGCATGCAGAAATACAGAGGTGGTGCCGCTATAGACGGGACTTGCTCTCCTATAGCCTTTTTATACACCATCTGGCAAAGGGTTAAACATATGGTCAGTTCTAGATCGACAATACACTGATGATTAAGGACGGTTAAATGTGTCAAATGTACAATTCATTTGGTTGAGCTATTACTCATGTAGACAAATGAATGTCGATAAGGACGACAAACCCCTTAAAATTTGTTAAACAAATGTTATTTCCGAGTTTCGAATGTTACTTTTGTTTTCTAAAGTAATATTTGATTTAACAAATACTACTCAGAAGTTCAATAGTTCTTTGGGAGGGAATTTAGCAAACTGATACATAATAGATACAAATATATTGGTTCAACTTGGCATAATTCGGATATTAAATTTAAAGATAGCATTAGAAATACTATTACAAATATATTGATAAGACTTTTTCTATTTCAAATATTGCATAACTCGAATATTACTTTTAAAGACAGCACTAGAACTATTATTACATTAAACAAATGTTAGAGTATTGTACAAACATTAAAAATTCAAAACGAACTAATGTGTTAAAATTAATTTAATTTTTCAAATATTTCAAAACATTCCCCCATCCCTACTAATTACTCCCAGCTGAATGTGGCTGGTGAGTGCCGGTTATTCACATTTACTATTTGTTATTGGTTCAGCTCTGGATCATTAGTGAATTGTCAGACCAGAGATGTCATTTAACCATGGGTTTAAGCCCTTTGCAGTGTGAGCTTTGTTCACTCATTAATCTTTTGCTAAAGATCACGGGCAATGTGGCAGATTATCTTGTTGCAACATGGCCCCGCCCCAATTATTCTCCATCCAACCATATCCACTCATGTACGCACACAACATACACACATACATGTAAAGACACACATACACAGCATACACAAAACGCACACTGCACAGCATACATGTACACTCACACACATTCGCATACAGCATACACATATGCATGCACACACACACTGCACAGCATACACACACACTGATCAGAATACAAATATAGATGTAAACACACACACTACACAGCGTACACATACCACACAGCAAATACATAATATATGTATATACACTCACAAAAACAGCAATGCTTACATGTACACACCCATTCTGGCACACAAAGTACACACACAGCACACAAAGCATATACCCAAGCAATTCCCAATGCACAGCATACACAATAATTTATACACAAAGTGGTTTATACATGTTTACTAACATTATCTTTTTTAAAACCCTGGAGTAGTGTGGTTACTGACAACAGTGATCTACAGTTCTGCCCACTCTATATAACTGTTAAGGATAGAACTTCAGCAGAATAAATGAATAGATGTTCCACAAGCTGTCAGCAAATAATGAGGAATCAGATACACTATTTACAAAACAAAAAACTCTAAACATATATATATATATATATTTATAAATATAATTATTATTCTTTATTTATAAAGCGCTAACAGTTTCCGCAGCGCTGTCCATGGTAACAAAGATAAAAGGACAGTACAATATGAGACACCAGACAAAATTTAACAAATACAGGGGGAATTGGGAGCACTGTTCCCGTGGGAACTTACAATCTAAATGGGTAGGAGGGTGAGAAACAGGAGGTGGGGACTGCAAAGGTGGGAATGATGTTAGCGCAGAGTTAGATGAGGGCAACTATTAGGCAAGTGAAATTCATTAGTTACTGATTTAGTGATAGGCTTCCCCAAACAAGAAGGTCTTTAGGGAGCGTTTAAAGGAGGAGAGAAAGTCTGGCAGCTCAAGGAAGTGCGTTCCAGGGGCTTGGTGCCACACGAGAGAAGTCCCGCAGTCTAGCAAGGGAGGAGGTGATGGTAGAAGATTCAAGGAGTAGATCGTTTTTGGATCTTAGGGGATGGGCTGGAGTATATTTGTTGATAAGTGAGGACAGGTGGGGGTGCTGCATTGCTAAGGGTTTGTAGGTCAGAGTGAGAATTTTGAATTTAATTCTGCTGTGAATGGGGAGCCAGTGAAGGGACTCACAGAGGGGTGCAGTGGATTCAGAGCATCGGAAGAGGTAGATTAGCCTAGCAGAGGCATTTAGGATGAATTGAAGGGGGAGAGGCAGGAGAGAGGAAGGCCAGTTAGTAGGGTATTACAGTAGTCAAGCTGGGAAATTACTAGGGAATTGATTAGCTATTTAGTAGTTTCAGCACTCAGAAAAGGACGAATTTTGGAGATATTGCATAGGTGGTTGCAGCAGGATGAAAAGAGCAATTGGATGTGGGGTATGAAGGACAGATTGGAGTCAAGTGTAACTCTTAGGCAGCGGACTTGGAGTGATGGGGAGATAGTGGTGTCACCAACAGTGATAGCAAAGTTAGAAACAGGAGTACAATTAGATGGGGGGGATTAGAAGAATCTCAGTCATGGACATGTTGATTTTTAGGTGGTGAGAGGCCATCCAGGAAGGAATGCCAGATAAGCAGTCGCTGATGTCGGTAAGGACAGAAGGAGAGAGTGCAGGGGTGGATAGGTAGATCTGAGTATCATCAGCATAAAAGTGATAGTTGAAGCCATAGCTACTGATAAGTTTACCCAGTGAGGAAGTATAAATAGAGAAGAGTAGAGGGCCTAGAACAGAGCCTTGAGGTACTCCAACAGACAGAGGCAATGAAGAGGAGTAGTTGCCAGCAAATAAGACAGAAAAGGACCTATTAGAGAGATAGAGTGGATCCAGGAGAGGGCAATGTCACAGAGCCCAAAGGAGGGGAGAGTCCATAGGAGGAGGGGATAGTCAACAGTGTCAAAGGCAACAGGTCAAGTAAGATAAGTATAGAATAGTGGCCGTTGTTTTTAGCAGAAAGAAGATTGTTAGTAACCTTGGTGAGGGCAGTCTCAGTTGAGTGTTGGGGACGGAAGCCAGATTGAAGGGGGTCAAGCAATGAGTTGGAGGATAGGAAGTGGGTTAGGCGAAAACTAGTTTTTCCAGGACTTTTGAAGCTAGCAGAAGAAGTGATATGGGGCGGTAGTTTGCAGGAGAATTTGGGTCGAGGGAGGTTTTTGTGAGGATGGAGGTGACCTTTGAATGTTTGAAGGATGATGGAAATGAACCAGTAGTAAGGGATTGGTTAAATATGTGAGTAAGAGCTGGGGTGAGGGTAGAAGACAGAGAAGGTATTAGATGTGAATGGATAGGGTCAAGTGGGCAGGTAGTGAGGTGTGAGGAAGACATAAGGGAACTCACTTCATTGTCAGTGGTTGGGGGGAATGTACTGAGCATAGTGGAGGGAGTGACCGGGGGCGGAGATGGAAGTTTGCAGTTTTGTGGTGGGATGTTACTTCAGATGGTAAGTGTTTACTGTTTTGTTGAAAAAGTAGTCTGCCAAGTCTTGAGCACTAAAGGCAGATGAAGGGGGTGGTGCAGGTGAATAGAGGAGAGTGTTGAAAATGGAGAAGAGACGTTTGGTTTGAGGAGTGAGAAGATATGAGAGAAGAGAAGTAGTTTTGCTTGGCTAAGTGAAGAGGAGTAAGAGGAGTAAGAATAAATAATGAACTTATAGTGTAGGAAATCGGGTTCAGAGTGGGATTTCCTCCAGGCACGTTCAGCAGCACGGGAGCATTTTTGTAGATAGTGTGTTTGCATAGAGTGTCAGGGCTGGAGCTGACGAAGTGGGGTTTTGCGTATTTGTGGAGGAGCAAGGGTGTTGAGTGCAGATGAGAGTATTGTTATAGTGGTTTGTAGCAAGGCCAGGTCAGGATACCATGGAAGCGTGGGGGAGGTGTTTTTGAATAAGGTTAGAAAGTTGGAGAGGATCCACAGTGTGAAATTTCTACAGGTGCGGGGGAGAAATAGGTTTAGCATGTACATTGAGATTATAGGTGAGCAGATGGTGGTCTGAGATGGTAAATGGGCCACATGTGATATCAGAAGGGGAGCAGAAGTAGGAGAATGCCAGATTGATAGAGTGTCCGTCATGGTGAATAGGGAATAGGGTGGATTGTGAGAGACCAAATGAGTTTGTCAGTGAGAGAAGTTTAGAGGCAGCAGGGGCAGATGGGTTATCAATGGGGATGTTGAAGTCACCTAGGATTATAGCAGGTGTATTTGTAGAGAGAAAGTGAGAAAGTCAGGCAGCAAAGTTGTCAAGGAATTGGGAGGTTGGTCCAGGAGGGCGATAGATAACTGTCCCCTTGAGGGAGAGGGGGAGAAAAGGCTGATGCAGTGGACTTCAAAGGAGGAGAAGGAGAGAGATGGATGAGGATGCAGGTGCTGGCAGGAGCAGGAGGGGGATAGTAAGATTCCAACTCCACCACCATGTCTCTCACCTGGCCTAGGTGTGTGGCTAAAATGGAGACCGCTGTGCGTGAGAGCAGCAATGGAAGCAGTGTCAGAGGAAGATATCCAGGTTTCAGTAATTGCTAGAAGATTGAAATCATTAGAAACAAACAGGTCGTGAACACTTAGAAGTTTGTTACAGAGTGAGCATTCCAGAGGGCACAAGAAAAGAGAGGGGTTAAGCGCTGTAGGTTTAAGGAGATGAGATTGTTAGGATTGCATGACCTGGAGTTTGTATTGTGAGAGACTAAGCAAGAGTGTAAAAGTGTTGTCATTGCTGCAGGGCCAAGGTTAGGAGAGATGTCACCAGCAGCAAGTAGTAGTAGGAGTGTGAGTGACAGAAGGTGAGAGTGAGACTTGTAGGAGCATGTTTGATTAGAGACAGGAGAGTTAGATGGGGAAGTATTTCTAAGGAGGCAGAGTAGTTCATGAGAGGACAGCATAGGGGATGAGAGAAGGGAGGGAGAGATAAGGATAGTGTGGGGATTATTGATGTTATAAGGGCATGTAGTGAGTTTTAGGAAAATGGAATACAGAAAGAGCATAAAGGACATAGAGAGCATTGTGCAGATGTATAGTTAGTAAGGATTACCTGTTAGTGGGGTCTGCAGTTTCCTCTTCAGTTTCTAAACTGCTATATATATATATATATATATATATATATATATATATATATATAGAGAGAGAGAGAGAGAGAGAGAGAGATAGTGAGATGGATATAGACAGATGATAAATAGACAGACAGACAGATGATTGATAGATTATAGCCCATTTACTGTAACAGACCATTAATGTACTTTTCTTATTTTGGTCCCAGGGAATTTTAGTTTAGGAAATGCCTGAATAATTTAGACTGACACAACCCCACAATGTAACTTAAGAATTACCTTAATAATTATATGCCTGTTCATTGTAGCTGAGGTCCCAGGCTTCTATAGCTACAGTGTCTGCTTGTCAGTGTACTAGACAAAGTATCACAGATGAGTTGCTCTGTTTGAGGCCTCGATATTCAAAACATTGACTGTCTGTTGATATTTTCAAAGAATAGGGGCGTGGTCGAGCAGAGCCGACGAGCAGTGGTGTCTCTCCCATAGAAGTCAATGGGAGCCTAACATCACCACCCGCATCGCCAACATCGCTGCTCAAAAGCATTTTCCTGTGGTCGGGGGGGCCCTATTTAAAGTGGGCCTACACGGCGCAGACTGTACGCTCATTGAAATTAAAAATAGTTTCCGTGTAGGCACACTACAAATATTTCCGGTGGGACCTAAGTTGCACTATGCCTACACTAACTACCTCAGGTGATGTATTAGCTGGCGTGACAAACATGGTCACTACCCTCCTCGCAACCTGCACTTTGCTGATTCGAACATATTGCACTGGTGGCAATATATCCAAATCAAAGTTCAGCCTACTCCCCCTATCATGCCCCGCAAATTCCCCCTGAATGCCTATACCTACATCATATCTACGCTACACTCCCCCTGCTCTGCCTTGCTTCCTCCCACCAACCGCCTACATCTACGTCAGAGCTAACCTACACTCCCCCTGCTCTGCCTCTCTAACGTCCCCTGACCACCTACACCTATATCACACTCGAACTACAAGTCCCTGGAACCCCCAGCTAAGTCTCTAATACAGCCTACACTTACGTAATGTCTAACTTGCACTCCCCTGGAATGCCCTAGCAAACTCCCACATACTGCCTACTGTCTGCAAACTACCTGACTATAATAAACTATATTTAATAGTAAACTTCCCCTTTATGGGCCAGATTACAAGTGGAGTGCGATTTAATACTCCCGCTCAAGTGTTAATTGCGTTAGAAGCAAGCTTTTTGCGCTTGTTGGGTTGCGCTCATATTATGAGTTGAAAGTTAACTGTTTTTGCTCACTCACTTACCTGACAGTGCGTGAAACCAAACTTACAATATTGCAAGCGCGTTGACGTATTCCCCCATAGAAATTAATGGAGAAAAAAAGTGGAAAAAACCTAACACCCTACGCACGTGCAAACCCGATCTCATATTTTCATGTGCACTAACCCAGCATGAAAATATGAATAGCTGACACCAGATCTCTGTGCAGCATTAAAAACACCTTTAATCAGCTCCTAACATAAAGTAATAAACTCACAAGATAAAAAACATATATGTGCATTCAGTGCAATAATAAGCACAAACATATATCACCATGTATCTCGTTCTTATCCGTTCTTATCCAGTTCTCAAAGGACCTCCAAAGTATGTCAATAAAGTCCACATATGTATTGCAGATGATAATGGTGTAAGTCCCAAATATCACAAATAAAAAGACTTACTAATATATTCCCTGAGGAGAGGTAACCCTTGGCTTTACCGTGTGTATTCAACTGGTAAGGTATGGAAGCCTCACTGGGGCCTAATTCCTCCTAAAGCGGATATTCCGCCAGACAGCTGAAAACAGCTGATTTTAACTCGACGCACGTTTCGTTCCGTTAGAGGCGGAACTTTTTCAAGAGTCTGCAACTTGTAGCATGTGCAGTGCTTTTATACCTTAGACTCATCCTTAACACTCCCCAATCAGGTGCAAAAGATGGCCGCAGATTCACTATATCAAATTGGACCATATTTCACAATGTTAAAACTTGGACACATTTGATAATAGCTCTTTTCTAACCTATCCTTGTTTGTAAATAGATATTAGTATTGATGTATATTGGTAATTCTTAGCTACTAGCTAGATAACTTGCATCATATTTTAATTGTTGAACTAGTAACTAATAAGTAAAAAATATATATATGTAACAATGCATCCCTTCATATATAAAAACATATACAAATTGCATATTTTAAAAAACTTTCACCTAGATTACGAGCTTTGCGTTAGAGGCTATGCGGTGCTAATGAGCAGTTTATGCTCACCGCTCACTTACAGACAACGCTGGTATTACGGGGTTTTACAACCCAGACAAGAAGTGAGCGTTGAGCAAAATTTTGCTCCTTACTTCACTCAAATACCAGCGCTGCTTACGTTAGTGGTGAGCTGGTATAACGTGCTCGTGCACGATTTCCCCATAGGAATCAATGGGGAGAGCCGGCTGAAAAAAAGTCTAACACCTGCAAAAAAGCACCGTAAAGCTCCCTAATGCAGCCCCATTGATTCCTATAGAGATAAAAGTTATGTCTACACCTAACACCCTAACATGAACCCCGAGTCTAAACACCTCTACGACGTGACGTGCACAACAAAATTGTTTTGATATCTGATTGATCTAGTGTTATGGAGGGTCCTAAGGTTTCCCCTATTCAGATTTGGATGCCTCACAAATAGCTACATTATGTATAGGAAATAGAGATTTCCTTAATATGGAACCTGAAAATAAAGAACCCATGAGTTTAGAACAATTGATTAAACAAAAAATTGTATATGATTTACATTCAGTCACTTTGGCAGGATATTTTAGACAAAAATGGATCCCAAGGGGTCTGAGAAGTCATCTACACCCTACATTATTTAGGGATAATA
Organism: Bombina bombina; assembly: GCF_027579735.1. Taxonomy (NCBI): domain Eukaryota; kingdom Metazoa; phylum Chordata; class Amphibia; order Anura; family Bombinatoridae; genus Bombina; species Bombina bombina. The sequence goes on along the minus strand of NC_069503.1, from coordinate 145,807,987 downwards.
TCGAGTATTGTGACAAATTTGAGGGCATCTTAAATAAATGCTCACATGATCTTATGATCTTAACGATTGAATATATACAAAAAGAGCTGCCGAAAATGCAACAGGAAATTGACACGGTTGAAGTGTCGATTAGGGAGTTGAAAACTGAATCTGAATTTTTAAATTATAAATCTAAACTAGACAATGATGTGGCGACCTTTAGGAAAAACTTGGAAAGTAAAAAATATAAAAAATTTCAGAGAGACTTAGCGGATTACCAAAACAACAAGGTGTATAGATGGAGAAATTCAGACTTTGTGCCATTTAGGAGGATTAGAAGGGGCCCCTCTGACTCCTCTGTCCCTTTTTCTATGAGAGGACGTGGTACCAGAAACAGAAGAAGAGGCAGAGGAGAGGGGGGAAGAAACATAGGGGACACAGGCTATCAGATCTCAACGAGACAGAACCGGAGATAAAAGAAAATAGCCTTGTAGTCAATATTTCTGGTATTGAATTGGATGTTGAGAGTATTAGAGTATTACAAAAAGGATTATCCTTTATTCCTACTACTCTTCCGGATTTTTTCTCTATTGAATGTGATCTACAGAGATTTTTTAGAAACTTGAGACTCAAAAGTTTTTTTCTTAAGAATAAAGCAGTAGAGATGAACCTGTAAGTCCATTTCAATTTCATATCCAGAATATCAAGCCTAAAAGTAATTTTAATTCCCCTCAAACAATTGCATCGGTTGAGGCATACATTACACTCATTAAAAGAGACTTTGAGAAATTGAGGAAAAACTTCAAAACTAAAGTGAAATTTAATATGTCCCAGAAAGAGAAGAAATTATTACAAGATATTCAAAACAATAAGGAATTAATTTTGAAACCTGACGATAAAATTATGAGTAATATAAAATACAAGGAGGAAGTATTCCATCAGCTCCAAGATGTGGAGAATTATGAGAAAATTGTTGGAGATCCAACATTTAGACTAAAGAAGAAAATATTGTAGATGAGGCCTTATTGTCAGACATTATAACTAAGAAACAAGCTAAATTTTTGGTTAAGGAGAATCCAATTGTGCCCGTATTCTATGTGTTACCAAAACTACACAAAAAATTGGATAACCCTCCGGGCCGCCCAATTGTGGCAGGCACAGAATCCATTTTCCAACCAATTGCTATATTCCTTGATCAATTAATCAGACCTCTGTTAGGATATTTAACATCATATTTACAGGACACAATGGATTTCTTATGCAAAATTGCACCACAAATAATTCCTCAACGTAGCTTGATAGTTACCATGGATATTGCAAGCCTCTATACCTCTATCCCTCATCACTTGGGCATCGAGAGCTTATTCCACTTTTTGGACAAGGATAAGTTATATTCCCCAGCGAAAGACACTTTATCAAAGATCTGTTTGAGATTATTCTGTATGAGAATTTTTTTCTATTGGAGGATATGTTCTATGTCCAAAGAAAGGGAACTGCAATGGGCTCTAATGTAGCACCTACGTATGCCAATCTTTTTGTTGGAAAATTTGAGGAAGATGTTGTGTTTAGAGATCAGGGGTATAGAGACTGTTTGAGAGGCTGGTACAGATACATAGATGACATCTTTTTTGTCTGGAGAGGTGATGAGGAATCTTCAAATGATCATTTAAACTTTACTGTTGAATATAGTGCAGAAAAGGTGAGTTTCTTGGACACCATGATATCAATTGAAGGTGAAAGGTTAAGGAGTGATTTATATACCAAACAAACAGATAGGAATAATACCTTATTGTATAATAGTTTTCATCCTCCTTCACTAATAAAAAATGTACCGTTAGGGCTCCTCAGAGTCAAGAGCATTGTAGATGACCCCCTCATCTACCAAAAAAGATTAGATGAAATGATAGAGAACTTTGTCGAGAGAGGGTATCCGAAAGATGTTTTGGACTCGAATCGGATAAAAGTTGCCAATGTTGAAAGAGACAGTTTATTGAAGAAAAAATTGGCGATCAGAAAAAGTTTTTTATCCCCTTTGTCTGTCACTATGGTCTTCATAGTGGCAGACTAAAGGAATGATCTTAAAATATTGGCATCTCCTAAAGGAGGGTTCTCAGGTTGGTGGTGTAGTTAAGGACACTCCAATGTTCTCATATAGGAGAAATAGAAACCTCAGAGATGAGTTAATACAAGCAGATTTGGGCTCCACATGAAATCCTAGTGAGATTATGAAAAAAGGTTCTTTCCCATGCATGAATTGTGCCTTGTGCCATTCTATGCAACAAGGAGACTCGGTCACACATCCCTATTCAGGAAATAGGATCCCCATTAAAGGGAGATTCACCTGTAATTCTAAATTTGTAATCTATGTAATTAAGTGCCCGTGTGGCCTGGCCTATGTAGGGGAGATGACTCAGACCGCCAGAGACAGGATCCGTCAACATAAGGCAGCAATAGGTAAAGTTGATGAAGATGCTCCAGTGGCACATCATTTTACCCGAGCATCCCATAATAAAAATCAGCGTAAATTCCAAATAGTAGATGGGGTACCCCCATTACACAGAGGAGGTGATAGACAAAAGTTATTGTTTCAAAAAGAAGCACAATGGATAAGGAAACTTGATACTTTGGCCCCCAGGGGCCTAAATAGGGACATTTCATGGGGGAATTTCATCTAATTCCTGATAATGTACATAGGACACTATGGTCTAGTGTTCGGCTTTTCAGATATATAAAGATACATCTCTATGAAATGAGGATATTAGAATAGATAACTATAATAATCAATATCTCTACTTAATGCGGTTAGGACTTTTGAATTAGTAACTATAGGGAGTGTTGATTATCTTAGTCCTTGTGAGTCTATTTATAGTTTCTTAGGGGGGGCCCATAATATTTAAATACGGTTGGAATATAGTCAAATTTGCTGAATAACCATAAGGAAAGAGATGAAGGTATGGCTTCTAGATATTATGGTATTATCATTGGTAGATTTACTATTTAGTCAGTGTCATATAAGGGGTTAAATATCTGGATCCCAATTTTTTTTGAGTAGGTCTTCTTGCATTACGAGTAGATATTGGGTATCGATATTGACGACCATAGTTTAAGCCATAGAACACATTAAGGGGATCATATCCTTTTTGGCATATCTCAATAGGTCAAGAATTAGCTATAGATATCCACTAGGTGACATCATGTCCTCTCTTTTAATTACAGGTAGGAATTTGAATATGTAATGCATACAGAAGTATGACTTTGTCAGTGTATCTGATGTGATACTAAGTCATCTATTATACTTATATATTCCCTAGTGAATGACACTCTTTTGAAATAAATGTTGGATTTTTGACTTTGAAATTTATTAAAGAATAGCCAATTTAGATTAACATGGGCTGTATTAGAGAAGATTCAGAAAACAAACAAAAATATTGAGCATTATTTAAAATATACCATTTTATTTTAGGTTTCATAAATAGTGGTGATACTTTACATTTTGTGGAATATATGTGGGCAAAAGGCAGATCCATGGCGGAGCTTGAAGGTAGATTTTTATAAATGCAAGTGCTATGAGAGAGGTGTGCGAGGAGTGAACCAATTGTGTTTTTTGTTACAGAAGCATTAGTTATTTTGTTGTGAAGAGCTTATTTCCCAGCAGCAATGCCTGAACCAGCAAGCCAGCGCCTAAGAAGGGCTCCAAGAAAACCGTAACAAGTATCATTTCATAAAGAGTTAACTCTTTTTTTTCAGCTTTTAGAAACTATTGCCTAAATACACGTTTGCTGGCCTCAGCTCTAAGTTTAGTGATAACAAATCCCCTTGTCTAATCACCTCTGGAGCCAGACTGCTAATTGATAAGATGAACTTGTAAACTTGTTATCTTAAGTACTGTAATCCTATTGTGGCCTGTCAAAGGACAGTGCTCTCTATCTAAATGTGTGATGGGGGATTTTGTGCTTCCCCCCCTCTCCCCCTGGGAGTGCCCTGTGTGCATGTAAGCTTAATAAAAAGCAGGCTGGGCATCCCAGTCCTGAGTTCTTGTTTGACCCTCAATCGCAGCATTGACTCGTTTTTGTGGGCAGAAGGGTATCCTAGCTGTACTGCAGCTAAGGGAGATTATTCTATATTTGCGAGACTCATATAGAATACTATGGAAAGCAGCTTCTCCCCTCTTTAGCAATAGGGATCCAGGCTACTAAGCGGTCCATCTCTCAGCGAGACTAAGGGTAACCGTAACATGTTTAATCTTTGTTTGTTAAATAAAGCACCTACCGTAGGCACCTATACTATCCTTGACAAAGGGCGGAATCCCGAAACGCGCGTCGGATAACTGAGACGCCATCACCTGCACCTGTTGGTATCCGGAGCTGAAGTTTCAAACGGGTGGTGTACGTCTATATGTTTATATCCCAGTATGACTGAATTGAGAAGGTAAGAGACCGAAGCGGTCTGAAGATTTTCCATTTCCATTTCCACACTCGATGAAGGGGTAAGTCTCACAGCGTCACTGAAGTCTCACAGAGACAGTGGACACTCCAGATAACATTGTTACTTATCCCTTACAACAAAGTTGTGTTATACATCAGAGGTGTACGCTGTGAGTGAAGTATCATAGTGTGAAGTTGGCATATACGGTTAAACGGTACCTTGATAGTCATAACCGGTGATATTGGAAATTTATTAAACACTCACAAATGTTTGTAACTCTGGGATACCGGGATTATTATGATCATGAGCAGGGTGGAATATTTTACAAGTTGCAATTAACAAGCATATACAGATATAAAGACTATGTCTAAATACCAGCATATACACCATTTGAAAAAGGTTGTCATTTTGTTATGGTCTGCTTTGAACGATTGAATTTCTGAAAGCCTGAAAATAATATAGTGTCTACAGATGAAAGGGAGATTCAGCAGCCTCTTAAGAATGTATACAGCTATATGGATAAATATGATTGAAGCTAGGCCTAGTCTTTAGCTCTGTAAATAGCAACTGTTGCTAATTATATTCATCTGCTTAAAGATACACTTAGTCACTTGCGCAAGTGTGAATATACAGCGTTTTCTACATTAAGGACCGCATTGTTTGACAAGATTTGTGTGTCTTTTTTATTTTTAAGGAGACCCCTTTTTGGGACCTATTGAATATAGAGACTCTCCTTTTTCCATAACAGGTGGTGTCGTATTATCACCCACTTGGGATGCCAGGGGGATGCTTCTGTTCATATTTATCTTACACTTTTTTGTGTATCTGTTCTTTATCATATGTTTAATGATTTTGTATGCATGTAGAATTTTTTGTGTTTCGGCCAGTGGATCTGTTTGGTGGTTGGGGTTTGTGTGAATGTGGATTGACTGACCTTTGGGATCTTCCAGTGCCAGCGCTTGAGCTGTCTTACCCATGGTGGCAGTAATCATGTTTAAATTGACATAAAATTAAAACAATATTCATCTAAGACTCGTTTGCTGTTTTTTTTTTTTAAATATTTTATTAGTTAAATATTATTAACCCCTAATCTGCCGGCCCTAACATCGACGCCACCTACCTACATTTATTAACCCCTAATCTGCCGCCCCCAACATCGCCGCCAATATATTAAAGTTATTAACCCCTAAACCTAAGTCTAATCCTAAACCTAACACCCCATAACTTAAATATAATTAAAAGAAATCTAAATAAAATTACTATAATTAACTAAATTATTCCTATTTAAAACTAAATACTTATCTGTAAAATAAACCCTAAGCTAGCTACAATATAACTAATAGTTACATTGTATCTAGCTTAGGGTTTATTTTTATTTTACAGATAAGTTTGTATTTATTTTAACTAGATAGAATAGTTATTAAATAGTTATTAACTATTTAATAACTGCCTAGCTAAAATAAATACAAAGTTACCTGTAAAATAAAACCTAACCTAAGTTACAATTACACCTAACACTACACTATAATTAAATAAATTAACTAATTTAACAACAATTAAATACAATTAAATTAAATTATCTAAAGTACAAAAAACAAACAAACACTAAATTACAGAAAATAATAAACAAATTACAAGATTTTGAAACTAGTTACACTTAATCTAATCCCCCTAATAAAATTAAAAAGCCCCCCAAAATAAAAAAGCCCTACCCTACACTAAATTACAAATAGCCCTTAAAAGGGCCTTTTGCGGGGCATTGTCCCAAAGTAATCAGCTCTTTTATCTGTAAAAAAAAATACAAATCCCCCCCAACATTAAAACCCACCACCCATACAACCAACCCTACTCTAAAACCCACCCAATACCCCCTTAAAAAAACCTATCACTAACCCCTTGAAGATCACCTTACCGGGAGTCTTCATCCAACCGGGCCGAAGTCCTCAACGAAGCCGGGAGAAGTCTTCATCCAAGCCAGGTGAAGTGGTCCCCCAGACGGGAAGAAGTCTTCATCCCGACGGCATCTTCTATCATCATCCATCCGGCTCGGAGCGGGTCCATCTTCAAGACATCCGACACGGAGCATCCTCTTCAATTGATGGCTAACACAGAATGAAGGTTCCTTTAAGTGATGTCATCCAAGATGGCGTCCCTTCAATTCCGATTGGCTGATAGAATTCTATCAGCCAATCGGAATTAAGGTAGGAAAAATCCTATTGGCTGATGTAATCAGCCAATAGGATTAAAGTTCAATCCTATTGGCTGATCCAATCAGCCAATAGGATTGAGCTTGCATTCTATTGGCTGATTGGATCATTATTATTTTGTGTAATTTAGTGTTTGTTTTTTTTGTACTTTAGATAATTTAATTTAATTGTATTTAATTGTTGTTAAATTAGTTAATTTATTTAATTATAGTATAGTGTTAGGTGTAATTGTAATTTAGGTTAGGTTTTATTTTACAGGTACTTTTGTATTTATTTTAGCTAGGTAGTTATTAAATAGTTAATAACTATTTAGTAACTATTCTACCTAGTTAAAATAAATACAAACTTGCCTGTAAAATAAAAAATAAACCCTAAGCTAGCTACAATTTAACTATTAGTTATATTGTAGCTGGCTTAGGGTTTATTTTAAAGGTAAGTAGTTTTAAATAGGAATAATTTAGTTAATGATAGGAATTTTATTTAGATTTATTTAAATTATATTTAAGTTAGGGGGGGTTAGGGACGGGTTAGACTTAGATTTAGGGGTTAATAACTTTAGTATAGTGGCGGCGACGTTGGGGGCAGCAGATTAGGGGTTAATAAATGTAGGTAGGTCTTGGTGATGTTAGGGACGGCAGATTAGGGGTTAATAATATTTAACTAATGTTTGCGAGGCGGAGTGCAGCAGTTTAGGGGTTAATATATTTATTATAGTGGCGGCAATGTCCGGTTTGGCAGATTAGGGGTTAAAATTTTAATTTTAGTGTTTGCGATGAGGGGGGAGTGCCTCCGTTTAGGGGTTATGTGTAGTTTATGGGTGTTAGTGTACTTTTTAGCACTTTAGTCAAGAGTTTTATGCTACGGCGTTGTAGTGTAAAACTCTTTACTACTGACTTTAAAATGCGGTACCAGGCTTGACAGGAGAGGGTCTACCGCTCACTTTTTGTCAGACTTGTATTACCGGCACTATGCAAGTCCGATTGAAAAAAGAGGATACGCAATTTACATAAGTGGATTTGCGGTATTTCCAAGTCTGGACAAAAAAGTGAGCGGTACACCTGTACCTGCAAGACTCGTAATACCAGCGGGCGTTAAAAAAGCAGTGTTGGGACCGGCCAACGCTGCTTTTAAAGCCTAACGCACAACTCGTAATCTAGCCGAATGTGAAATAAATAAATAATTGCATAAAAAGTTATATATAAAAATGAGAAAGATAATTCATAAAAATATATTTTGATGAAAATATTAGAGGATAACATTGATTTATGCAGATTTAAAGAGACATGGCATAAGATATGAAGATACCTAGAAAGATCAATTATAGTATCCCTATCCTATATGTCCATATAACCCATTGTTTTAAAAAAAAATTGAAAGTCTCTGAAAATCTTTTTACATTTAAAAAGGATTACTTTTTCAGATTTTTATTTATGGAATAAATAAAATATGTACAAGTCATTTAATCTAAAACTACCCTAAAACTACCCTAAAGTAGCTTGTATATCTTTATCAATGTTCAATCCCCTAGGAAATAGGGAATCCAATTTTTGAATCCAGAATATCTCCTGTTGTCTTAATTTTAATAACCTGTTGGTATCCCACTTGTTAGTAGTTATATGTTCTATAATTCTAATCTCTAAAATATTTGGATCTTGATTATGAACCTTTTTGAAATGTGCTGAGACACTATGGTTCTCCATACCTGTAGTGATGTTTGTAAGATGTTCCCTCAATCTATATTTTATCTTGCGTTTGGTTCTGCCTATGTAAATTAAATTGCAGGAACAATTTAACTGATACACCACATACGTGGAAATGCAGGTACATCTATTTTTACACTGAAAACTTTGTGATCTATCTGCATTCCTAAAAACTTTATGGTCCTTGCTAATATGTGGGCACATAACACAATTCTTGACCTTACATTTATAAAGGCCTGGGGTTGCACCAAACCATTGCAATGGTTCTTTAACCATTTTGTGTCCCCTTAATTTTGTGGGTGCTAAATATTTTTTAATATCTTTATTTTTTCTGAATCTAATTTCTGGTTGGGGTCCTAGAGTTTTCTTGAGGATAGGATCTAAAATTAGAACCTGCCAGTGTTTTTTAAGTATACTTTTTATCTGATAATGTTGAGCATTATATTTAGTTACAAATTTAGGTACGGACTTGTTTTCAAGGGGCTTATTTTTCTTCTTATCTGAATTTTTAATGAGGTTTGCTCTTTCCATATTATCTACTTTTTCTTTCATGTTTTTGAGTAATTTCTCATCATATCCCTTTACTTTAAATTTATTTGTTAAAATTTCTGCCTCCTTATCATAGTCATCTTTTTCAGTGCAGTTATGTTTTACTCGCTGATATTGGCCTAGGGGTATGTTACTCTTCCATTGTTTGAGATGCCCACTATTAGCATTCAATAAGCCATTGCGGTCAGTCTTTTTCCTATAATTCTTCACTGCTACTGTATTGGTGTTATCTAAATTCTTGTTCCTAAAAAGGGTTAGATCCAAAAAGTCTATTGAAGTTTTAGAACAATTATGAGTAAATTTCAAATTATAATCATTATTGTTTAGATATCTCATTAGATTCTCAATTTCATCAGGGGGCCCCTGCCATACCATTATGATATCGTCAATGTATCGAAAATACCGGACAATATTTCTATCATATGGATTCTCAGCCCAAATATATTTGTCCTCAAATTGTGATATATATATATTTGCATACGATGGGGCAAAGGTCATCCCCATCATCCTCAAAATGAAAATAGTTATGATTTAAAATGAATTTAATACTATCCACAATTAATTTAATTTGGTTCATGGGAAGGTTACTTTTTAAACATTCTAATTCTATTTTAATTGGACCTTTATCATGGGGAATGCTCGTATAAAGAGCTGAGACATTGCATGTTACCCAAAGATAGTTTTCTTTCCATTCCATGCCTTCAAATGTATTAATCGTGTCTATAGTATCCCTCAAAAATGGTTTTGTTTCCTTAACCAAAGGTTTTAAAAAATAATCAATGTATTTCGAAAGATTATCACATAGTGAACCAATTCCGGAAATTATTGGTCTTCCCGGGGGATGCAAAGGATCTTTGTGCACATTTGGCAGGTGATAAAAGCACGCGATTTTTGGATACACTACATATATGTAGTTAAATAATTTATTTTATTTATATTGAGTATCCCCTGATCCTTTGCATCCCTGAGTAGATCCCATAGTTCTTTCTTATATTGGGTAGTGGGGTCTCATTTTAAGGGTAGGTATGTAGTATTATCTCCCAATAAATTGTAAGCTTCTTTAAGGTAATCTTGCCTATCTTGTACTACTATCCCACCTCCCTTGTCTGCACTCCTATAAACTACACTAGTGTCTTCAATAAGGGTCTTTAGTGCTTTTCTTTCTCCGGGATTTATATTATCTCTATAGGATTTTTTGTTTGATTCAATATTTTTAGCAAACATTTTCACCAGATCTTCACATATTAGTTTATTATACATTCTAATATATTCACTTTAGGTATTTTGAAGATAGAAAATGGATTTACATTTTAAAGGACAGTGTTCTATATTTTTATCATCTTCCTCATGTATTGATAAATCCAAAGGTATTAGTTCAATGTTCCATATTATCTCTTTCATCATCTTGTAATCCCTCACTACTTAAACTTTCTAAAATCTGTAGGGTACCACTACCTACATAATTTTCATTAAGAGATTGTATTTCATTATTTCTGGTAAAATAACATTTCAAGGTTATATTTCTTATATACCGTTGCACGTCTATGAAAATCTCAAATTCATTAGGGGAAGTTTGAGGTGCAAAATTGAGACCATTAGATAATAATGATATTTCATTAGTAGTGAAATTCTTTTTAGATAAATAAAACATTTGTTTCAAATTTTCACCTAATTCCACCTTTTTCTGTCTCTTTTCTCTAAGTTTCCTTCCTCCTCTATTTCCTCTGTGTTCTCTAGAGGTCGTTTTGGTTTCCTCTGTGTTAGTAGGTGTGATTGTACATGGGGGGGGGGGGGGGTATGTTGTTTTCTGTTGTAATAGGGATTGTCTCCAAGGGGGAGTCTCTAAAAAACTACTCCTAGAGTTGTTTCCTGCATTTTTAGGGGTGTTAGTTTTAGTTTTATAATAATTACTATTTTTAGTTTTCATATAATGTAATTTCGGTTTAGCACCTTGTTGTTGCCAACGAGGTGATTCACAATGTTGTTCTGCTAGATGCTTCTATTCCCCTTTCATTACTTGGATGGTTGTGGTAATGATTCCCTTTTTAATTATTATGTCCAGTCTGATTTCCAGTCTTGTTTTTATTTTTATTTTTATTTTTTTTATTATAAAAACTTCCCTTGTTTTGATTAGAGTTAGAGTTTCTAAATTGATAGGACCTTTCCTGATTCCCATAGTTTCTATCATAATTTTTATTTTGAGTTTTATGTCCTATCTGCAGATCCTTAGTATCTCCATTGGGTAAAAGGGGTACCAAATTTGTTTGGAAATCAACATCTATTACATTCCTATGTTGGTTATTTTGTTAATTAGTACTTTTATTATTATAAGAATATACCTGATTAGATGAAAAATCTTCCATGTCTCGTCTTAGTTTTTTAATCTTATTAGGCTCTAGGTCTTTTGAGAAATTACGCACTCTAGTTTGTATGTTATTATTTAGATTTTTCCATTTATCTATTAGATGAAAGGGTTGTAGTTTTTATGTTATTTTATCTATTTGTTCTGTTAAGATCTTTAATTTAGACTCTCTATATCTAATTAGTAATTTGATCAAAGATATTGAGCAGTTATGTAACGTTTGTTCCCATTCTGTCTGAAATTTAACCTCATCAAGGTCAAATGCTGGAAATTTAAAAATTCTCAACCCTCTAGGTATAATATAATAGATAATATAATTATCTAGTAGAACTAGATCTTGCCATTCTTTGGCATCTTTTAATAGTAATTTTTCCAGCTCTCTGAATAATTCCAAGGGATCTTCTATATTTTCTATCCCATCAGATGTTCTCAATAAATCTAAATTACGAGATCTGTTTACCCTACTAATATTATCACCAAATTTCTCCTATTAATATATCTGTCTCCAATAAAAGATAGACTGCAGCTTATGTATACAGGTATAAGTAAAATAAACAAACAAATACTCAGCTCTATGTATCTGATGAGGGATTCAATCTATATAATAGTATAGTATATATTTAAAAATATTACTTAATTGCATATATAGCGCCTGTATAATTGTTTAAAAAATACTACAAAGTTAATAAAAAAGAATTTAACATATTTTAAAAAAAAAATTTAAACAATGGGTTATATGGACATATAGGTTAGGGATACTATGATTGATCTTTCTAGGTATCCTCATATCTTATGCCATGTCTCTTTAAATCTGCATAAATCATTGTTAGCCTCTAATATTTTCATCAAAATATCTTTTTATGAATTATCTTTCTCATTTTTATATATAACTTTTTATGTAATTATGTATTTATTTTACATTGTTTTTTTAAAATATGCAATGTGTATATGTTTTTATATATGAAGGGATGCATTGTTACATATATTTATAAATTATTAGTTACTAGTTCAATAATTGAAATTTGATGCAAGTTATCTAGCTAGTAGCTAAGAATTCCCAATATACATCAATACTAATATATATTTACAAATAAGGATAGGTTAGAAAAGAGCTATTATCAAATGAGTCCGAGTTTTAACATTGTGAAATATGGTCCAATTTGATATAGTGAATCTGCGGCCATCTTTTGCACCTGATGGGGGAGTGTTAAGGATAAGTTTAAGGTATAAAAGCACTGCACACTCTACAAGTTGCAGACTCAAAGTTCCGCCGCTAACAGAACAAAACGCGCGTCGAGTTATAATCAGCTGTATTCAGCTGTCTGGCGGAATATCCGCTTTAGGAGGAATTAGGCCCCAGTGAGGCTTCCTTACCTAACCAGTTGAATACACAGGGCGCAGTAAAGCCGAGGGTTACCTCTCCTCAGGGAATATATTAGTAAGTCTTTTTATTTGTGATATTTGGGACTTACAACATTATCATCCGCAATACATATGTGGACTTTATTGAAATACTTTGGAGGTTCTTTGAGAACCGGATAAGAACGGATAAGAATGAGATACATGGTGATATATGTTTGTGCATATTATTGCACTGAATGCACATATATGTTTTTTATCTTGTGAGTGTATTACTTTATGTTAGGAGCTGATTAAAGGTGTTTTTAACGCTGCACAGAGATCTGATGTCTTGCCCTTCTCTTTTTTGCTATAGTTCCCACAGTTCCTGGTGGATCGTTGTTTGGGAAAACTTTCCTTTAGAAGAGCTGCATTAACACCATTTCTCAACTTCACCTTTGGAGAACAAACCGCTTTACCCTAAGTGACTGTGCGACTTTGTGGAGATCTACAGATCATCATATTTGCACACAATTATATGTTTTTACATGTTTTTTATTTATTTATTTACATGTTAAATTCTTTTTTATTAACTTTGTAGTATTTTTTAAACAATTATACAGGCACTATATATGCAATTAAGTAGTATTTTTAAATATATACTATACTATTATATAGATTGAATCCCTCATCAGATAGATAGCACTGATAATTTGTTTTGTTTGTATATATATATATATGTGTGTGTGTGTTTTTGGCAAAAAATAAATATATAGTTAGATAGATAGATAGATAGATAGATAGCGGTCCCACCCCTTGCTCTCTCTCTATCCCCCCTCTCTTTTGCTCTCTCTTTCTCCCCTCTCTTTTGCTCTATCTTTCTCCCCTCTCTTTTGCGCTCTCTCTCTCCCCTCTCTTTTACTCTCTCTCTCCCCCCTCTCTTTTGCTCTCTCTCTCCCCCCTCTCTTTTGCTCTCTCTCTCCCCCCTCTCTTTTGTTCTCTCTCTCTCCCCTCTCTTTTGCTCTCTCCCCCCACTCTTTTGCTCTCTCCATCACTCTATTGCTGTCTCTCTCCCTCTCTTTTGCTCTCTCTCCCCCTCTTTTGCTGTCTCTCTCCCCCTCTTTTGCTGTCCTTCTCTCTCCCTCTCTTTTGCTCTCTCTCTTCCCCATCTCGTTTGCTCTCTCTCTCCTCTCGTTTGCTCTCCCTCTCTCTCTCTTCTCATTTGCTCTCTCTCTCCTCTCTTTTGCTTTCTCTCTCCCTTTCTTTTGCGCTCTCGCCCCCTCTTTTTTGCGCTCTCTCCCTAACTCTTTTGTGCTCTCTCCCCCTCTCTTTTACGCTCTCTCCCCCTCTCTTTTGCGCTCTCTTCCCTCTCTTTTGTGCTCTCTCCCCCTCTCTTTTGCGCTCTCTCCCCCTCTCTTTTGTGCTCTCTCCCCCTCTCTTTTGTGCTTTCTCCCCCTCTCTTTTGTGCTCTCTCCCCCTCTCTTTTGTGCTCTCTCCCCACTCTCTTTTGTGCTCTCTCCCCCTCTCTTTTGTGCTCTCTCCCCCCTCTCTTTTGTGCTCTTTCCCCCTCTCTTTTGTGCTCTTTCCCCCTCTCTTTTGTGCTCTCTCCCACGTCTCTTTTGTGCTCTCTCCCCCCTTGCGCTCTCTCATCCTCTCTTTTGCGCTCTCTCCTCCTCACTTTTGTGCTCTCTCCCCCTCTCTTTTGTGCTCTTTCCCCCCTCTCTTTTGTGCTCTCTCCCCCTCTCTTTTGTGCTCTCTCCCCCCTCTCTTTTGTGCTCTCTCCCCCTCTCTTTTGTGCTCTCTCCCCCTCTCTTTTGTGCTCTCTCTCCCCCTCTCTTTTGTGCTCTCTCCCCCTCTCTTTTGTGCTCTCTCCCCTCTCTTTTGCGCTTTCTCCCCTCTTTCTTTTGCGCTCTCTCCCCCTCTCTTTTGCACTCTCTCCCCCCTCTCTTTTGCGCTCCCTCCCAACTCTCTTTTGCGCTCTCTCCCCCTCTCTTTTGTGCACTCTCCCCCCTCTCTTTTGCTGTCTCTCTCCCTTTCTTTATCCCCCCTCTTCTGCTCTCTCTATCCCCCCTCTTTAGAGCTCTCTGTCTCGGCAGTCAGCACCGGCATCTGTCCCTGCCCACATTGCATTTGGCCTTTTATTATATAGGATATATATATATATATATATATATATATATATATATATTTTTTTTTTTTGCAATGATTATATATAGGTATAGATATATACAGATATATATAGGAAAATATATTTATAAATACATAGAACATATTCTGCTATGTGCAGAACATTGTAATGTCAAATATTTACAGTAAATATACACTAACTAACACTTTATGTCTAAATGTTTATGTTTAAAGGTTTACTTAACTGCAAAGGGCTTAAATGCATTTATTTATTTGTCTTATGTGTGTAGATATGAGTATATATGTGTTTATATGTGTATATATATCTGTAAATACATATTTATACACATATAAATACACATGTACACATGTATAGACATATACAGTATATATATATATATATATATATATATATATATATAAACACTATGTATTAATGGTGGACACAGCAAAGTGAGTACCACCACTATATACCAGAGTTGCGCACACTCACAATAAAGTTTGAAATATAGAAGATATATTATTATAATAATAATAAGCGATTGAATTACTATAGAAAAAATAAATAATTCATTCACTGAATAGATTAGCAAATATGAGTTGAAAATTAAAATATAATATAATCACATACTTATCACAATCTGAATTGTAAATTAATTCAAAAAGTCTTATCCTTCTGGTGGCGAAATAGGAATGAAATTCTGAGATGGTGTTCACTGCTCGTCACAAAACAACTCAAGGTTCAATTTGAGTACAATAGTACAGCTGCAATAATCTAGAAAAACAAGCGCAAAAAAAACACCTTCCATAGTGCAAATCAATTTAATACATTAAAAGATAATATAAAAGTACAAAAACAGCTTGAGGTATTTCCTACTCACAAGTGTAACCCCAATCTAATAAGGTAAGTACAGGCAGATGGATCTCAAAGTGTCCCCACTTATAAACGATCTTTGATCCCAGTGCTGGTGGTTGGTTTAAACTGCCATTTGCGATTGAACTTACAGCAAAAAGTGTACCAATACTGTTAACAAGTGCTATAGGGAATTCGACCAGATTTGGAGTAAGGAGACCCTTTGACAGCACTGGGATCAAAGATCGTTTATAAGTGGGGACACTTTGAGATCCATCTGCCGTTACTTACCTCATTAGATTGGGGTTACACTTGTGAGTAGGAAATACCTCAAGCTGTTTTTGTACTTTTATATTATCTTTTAATGTATTAAATCGATTTGCACCATGGAAGGTGTTTTTTTGCGCTTGTTTTTCTAGATTATTGCAGATATATATATATATATATATATATATATACTAGAAAGCTTCACACTGTGCAGACATGACTTGCTGCAGTGTGGAAACTAACTGTGTTAGTAATAGGGCCAGTCTACTATGGGACACCTTGTAAGTGGTGACTGGCTTAGCAGAATATGATCATATTGTGTGACTAAGATCCCATTTCATTTAAAGGCATTTTTTACAAGCAAATTTTTTTTTTGCAGCATAAATATAAGTCAATATTATTGCGAGATGTTTATCCCAATCTTATTAGAAGCTATGTAAGTATATTTGGCAGACAGGAGCATATACAAATATGCCATGAAAGAGTGGACTTAAGTGGTTGGATGTGCACCAATACTTTTTGTTGTTTTTTTTTAAATAATTTTTATTAGATAGTCTTATTATGAATGTAACTAACTATCGCCTAGATTACAGGTTTTGCGTTATGAGCGGCTCGGTAATAATTTGCAAGTTATTGTCATCGCTCACTTCCCTATAGCGCTGCTATTACAGGTTTACAAAAACCCGGCGTTAGCAGGCAATATGGCAGCGTTGAGCTCCATACTGCACACAAATACCAGCGCTGCTCCGTAACGCAGCCCCATTGATTCCTATGGGGAAAGTAAAGTTATGTTTACACCTAACACCCTAACATAAACCCAGAGTCTAAATACCCCTAATCTGCTGCCCTTGACATCACTAAGACACCTACATTACACTTATTAACCCCTAATCTGCCTCCCCCGACATCGCCAACACCTACATTACACTTATTAACCCCTAATCTGCTGCCCCCAATGTCGACGCCACCTACCTACACTTATTAACCCCTAATCTGCCGCCCCCAATGTCGCCGCCACCTACCTACACTTATTAACCCCTAATCTGCTGCCCCCAATGTCGTTGCTACATACATTACACTTATTATCCCCTAATCTGCCGCCCTAATGTTGTCGCTACCTACCTACACTTATTAAACCCTAATCTGCCGCCCCCACTGTCGCCGCCACTATACTAAAGTTATTAACCCCTAAACCTAAGTCTAACCTAACGTAACTCTAACCTTAACACCACTAACTTTAACATAATTGAAATAAATCTAAATAAAAATTACAATTAATATCTCAATAATTCCTATTTAAAACTAAATACTTACCTATAAGAAAAAACTAACCTAGCTACAATATAACTAATAGTTATATTGTAGCTATCTTAGGTTTTATTTTTATTTCACAGCTAAGTTTGTATTTATTTTAACTAGGTAGACTAGTTAGGAAATAGTTATTAACTATTTACTAGCTACCTAGTTAAAATAAATACAAATGTACCTGTAAAATAAAACCTAACCTTTCTTACACTAACACCTAACATTACAATACAATTAAATCAATTACATTAATTAAATACAATTAATTAAATTACAAAAAAATAAACACTAAACTACACAAAATAAAAAAAGAAATTATCACATATTTACACTAATTACACCTAATCTAATAGCCCTATCAAAATAAAAAAGCCCCCCCCCCCCAAAATAAAAAAACCTAACCTAAACTAAACTGCCAATAGCCCTTAAAAGGGCCTTTTGTGGGGCATTGCCCCAAAGAAATCAGCTCTTTTACCTGTAAAAAAAAATACAAACAACCCCCCATCAGTAAAACCCACCACCCACACAACCAAACCCCCCAAATAAAATCCTATCTAAAAAACCTAAGTTCCCCATTGCCCTGAAAAGGGCATTTGGATGGGCATTGCCCTTAAAAGGGCATTTAGCTCTTTTTCTTTGCCCAAACCCTAAGCTAAAAATAATACCCACTCAATAAACCCTTAAAAAAAACCTAACACTAACCCTGAAGATCCACTTACAGTTTATGAAGACCGGACATCCATCCTCATCAAGCCGGGAGAAGTCTTCATCCAAGCAGGCAGAAGTCCTCAACGAAGCCGGGAGAAGTCTTCATTCAAGCGGCAAGAAGTGGTCCTCCAGGCGGGCAGAAGTCTTCATCCAGACGGCATCTTCTATCTTCATCCTTCCGACGCGGACCGGCTCCATCTTCAAAACATCCAGCGCGGAGCATCCTCTTCTGTTGATGGCTACTGAAGAATGAAGGTTCCTTTAAGGGACGTCATCCAAGATGGCGTCCCTTGAATTCCGATTGGCTGATAGAAATCTATCAGCCAATTGGAATTAAAGGTGAAAAAATCCTATAGGCTGATGCAATCAGCCAATAGAATTGAGCTTCAATCCTACTGGCTGATCACATCAGCCAATAGGATTGAGCTTGCATTCTATTGGGTGTTCCAATCAGCCAATAGAATGTGATCTCAATCCTATTGGATGATTGGAATTCAAGGGACGCCATCTTGGATGACGTCCCTTAAAGGAACCTTCATTCTTCAGTAGCCGTCAACAGAAGAAGATGCTCCGCGCCAGATGTTTTGAAGATGGAGGCGCTCTGTGTCGGAAGGATGAAGATAGAAGATGCCGTGTGGATGAAGACTTCTGCCTGCCTAGAGGACCACTATTTGCTGCTTGGATGAAGACTTGTCCTGGCTTCGTTGAGGACTTCTGCCCGCTTGGATGAAGACTTCTCCCGGCTTGATGAAGATGGATGTCTGGTCTTCAAAAACTGTAAGTGGATCTTCGGGGCTTAGTGTTAGGTTTTTTTAAGGGTTTATTGGGTGGATTTTATTGTTAGCTTAGGGTTTGGGCAAAGAAAAAGAGCTAAATGCCCTTTTAAGGGCAATACCCATCCAAATGCCCTTTTCAGGGCAATGGGGAGCTTAGGTTTTTTAGATAGGATTTTATTTGGGGGAATTGGTTGTGTGGGTGGTGAGTTTTACTGTTGGGAGGTTGTTTGTATTATTTTTTTACAGGTAAAAGAGCTGATTTCTTTGGGGCAATGCCCCGTTTTTAGGGCTATTGGCAGTTTAGTTTAGGCTAGGGATTTTTTATTTTGGGGGGCTTTTTTATTTTGATAGGGCTATTAGATTAGGTGTAATTAGTTTAAATATTTGATAATTTCTTTTTTATTTTGTGTAATTTAGTGTTTATTTTTTTGTAGTTTAGTTAATTGTATTTAATTAATGTAATTGATTTAATTGTAAGTGTAATGTTAGGTGTTAGTGTAAGACAGGTTAGGTTTTATTTTACAGGTAAATTTGTATTTATTTTAACTAGGTAGCTAGTAAATAGTTATTAAATACTTACTAACTAGTCTACCTAATTAAAATAAATACAAACTTGCCTGTGAAATAAAAATAAAACCTAAGCTAGCTACAATGTAACTATTAGTTATATTGTAGCTAGCTTAGGGTTTATTTTATAGGTATTTAGTTTTAAATAGGAATTATTTAGTTAATGATAGTAATTTTTATTTAGATTTATTTTAATTATATTAAAGTTAGGGGTGTTAGGGTTAGACTTAGGGTTAGGTTTAGGGGTAAATAATTTTAGCATAGTGGCAGTGGTGACGTTGGGGTGGCAGATTAGGGGTTAATAATATTTAACTAGTGTTTGCAATGCAGGAGTGCGGCGGTTTGGGGGTTAATATGTTTATTATAGTGGAGGCGGTGTCTGGAGCGGCAGATTAGGGGTTAATAATTGTATTTTAGTGTTTGCTATGCGGGAGGGCCTCGGTTTAAGGGTTAATAGGTAGTTTATGGGTGTTAGTGTACTTGTAACACTTTAGTTATGATTTTTATGCTTCAAATTTGTAACGTAAAACTCATAACTACTGACTTTAGATGGCGGTACGAATCTTGACGGTATAGGGTGTACCGCTCACTTTTTGGCCTCCCAGGCAAAACTCACAATACCGGCGCTATGGAAGTCCCATTGAAAAAGGACTTTTTGAAAGGTGCAGTAGTTACATTGCGTTTCGGCCAAAAAAAGTGTGTGGTACACCTATACCTGCAAGACTCGTAATAGCAGTGTTAGTAAAAAGCATCGTTATGAGACTTTTTCGCTCATAACGCAAAACTCATAATCTAGCCGTATACTTTCTAATGTATTTTTGATTTGTTTTGTGCAACTTTTATGTTTCACGAAAACGTTAACTACATCTCTGAAGTCGCAGTAATTATTCTAGCGTATATTGTGATTGCACTCAACAACCCAACAAGTGCAAACATTCTCGATAAACCCCTTATCACTTGTGTGCTCCACTCTTGATCTAGAGCTATACCTATAGGAGCTATGTCACTAAAAATTATAAACACCCCTAATCTGCTACCCCCGACATCGCCAACATCGCAGACACCTAAATAAAGTTAATACCTAATCTGCAGCTCCCGACATAGCCTCCACTAATAAACGTTATTAACCCCTATTTCGCCGCTCCCCGACATCGCTGCCACTATAATAAAGCTATTAACCCCTATTCTACCACTCCCCAACATTGCCGACACTATAATAAAGCTATTAACCCCTATTCCGCCACCCCCGACATAGCCGCCACTGATAAAAGTAATTAATATCTAAACCTCTGGCCTCCCACATCACCGCCACTAAATAAACCTATTAACCACTAAACCGCCAGCCACCCATATCGCAAAAAACGAAATTAAACTATTAACCCCTAAACCTAACAACCCCCTATCTTTATATTAAAATTACAATATCCCTATTTTAAAATAAATAAAAACTTACCTATGAAATGAAAAAAAACTAAGTGTAAACTAACAATTAACCTGACATAACTATTATACTAAAATTAAAATAACTACCACTTAAAAAAATTACACATTAAAAAAACCTAATACTACTAAAAAAAGTAAGTCTAAAATTACAAAAAATAAAAAATACTAAATTACGAAAAATAGCACACACTAAACTAAGAAAATAACAAACGAAATTATCAAAAATAAAAACAATTACACCTAATCTAATAGCCCTATAGAAATAAAACGCCCCCCCCAAAATAAAAACACCCCCTAGCCTACAATAAACTACCAATAGCCCTTAAAATTGCCTTTTGTAGAGCATTGCCCTAAAGAAATCAGCTTTTACCTTGAAAAAAATACAAAGACCCCAACAGTAAAACCCACCACCCAGCCAACCCTCCAAAATAAAAAACATAACTCTAACAAAAACCTAAGCTACCCAATTGCTCTGAAAATGGCATTTGTATAGGCATTGCCCTTAAAAGGGCATTCAGCTCTTTTACATTGCCCTGAAAAGGGCATTCAGCTCTTTTAAAAAAGCCCAAACCCTAATCTAAAAAAAAAAACGACCCAAAAAAAGTAAAAAAAAAACTAACACTAACCCCCGAAGATCCACTCACAGTTTCTGAAGTCCGGACATCCATCCTCATTCAGGCGGCAAGAAGTCTTCATCCAGATGGCATCTTCTATCTTTATCCAGGACGGCATCTTCTATCTTCATCCCGGCAGCGTCTTCTATCTTCATCCCAGCGGTGTGGAGCATCCTCTTCATACGGTCACCATCGTACACTGGATCTTCAATGCAAGGGAGCCTTTTCAAAATAGCGTCCCTTGCATTCCTATTGGCTGATTTGATTCTTGAAATTCAAATCAGCCAATAGGATGAGAGCTACTGAAAATATATTGGCTGATTTGAATAGCCAATAGAATTTCAGTAACTATTTTCAACTTAACTTTTTTAAATAGTGTTAGGTTTTTTTTAATGTGTAATTTAGTTTTTTTAATTGGTAGTTATTTTAATTTTAGTATAATAGTTAAGTTAGGTTAATTTATAGTTCAAACTTAGGTTTTTTTAATTTCACAGTTAAGTTTTTATTTATTTTAAGATAGGAATATTGTAATTTTTTTTAATTAAATTTTTTTTGAGGTGATTAAACGAACATTGCAGATATTCACAGGAAAATCAATATTCAGTACAAGAGTTTAGCAAATTCAGTATGTAGCAAACATAATAGAAAACCAATGATATCTCAATACAAGTTTGCTGAAATGACTCAGAGTACTCTGAAAACAAAATTAAGGCTCATGTACCTCAAGAAGCAATGATTTGTGGGCATATATCTAAACAACAACAACAATATATAACACCTCATGTTTTCCTTTTTTCTTGTATCTGTTAAATATAGGATGTGTTTTCTTTTAATAATTTGAAGCCCCTTTTGAGCTTCCGGGCGTGGTTAAGAACTGTTCAACAGGAGGGATATTATATAGTTGTGACAAAACTTAGAGACAAAACAAACTAATAATAAAGTGATATGTCACATATTCATCATATGTTTAATCATAAACATCAATATAGGTAGAGCAAATCAAACAATCAAACAGCTCATTGGCTAGCATCAACTATGAATCCATATAGAACCCCAGACTATCCCATAGTAACTCTAGCCTCTCATTCTGAGAAGTCTAGAGGTGTAGCGATTGCTTTACATAAATCTATACACTTTGAACACATTCATGTAGAGAAAGACAGTCAAGGGAGGTTTCTACTGCTCAATTGTAAACTCAATGGTATTTTATTTACATTGGTTAACATATATGCCCCGAACCAATCACAATCCAAGTTCCTGAAAAGGGTGCTGGCTAAAACTGAGAAACACAAAATTGGAACCATAGTTCTGTGCTGCGACTTTAATATTGTGTGGGATCCCCTAGTTGACAAGAAGGTCCAAAAGGGGAAAAAAATTGACGCATACACCATAAATACTGCCAATAAATTTCGTCAGTACATAATCCAACACAATCTATATGATATCTGGAGGGCACACCATCACAACGACAGAGACTATACTTACTTTTCCAGACCCCACAACTCTTATTCGAGACTTGATCATTTTTTCACAGACTCGTGGTCACTCGACAGAATCTTAACGTCACACATTAGGGTTTGCCCATGGTCAGACCATGATATCCTTAAGTTCACTCTCTCCACTGAGATAAAGCCTTTAGGGCCTCCCTTCAGAACTCCATATCAGAGTTCTTGAGAATAAATGAAACCCCTGATATGTCACCTCAAACAGTATGGGCTACTCTAAAAGCATACGTGAGAGGGATATGTATTAGGAGACAGACAATGCTTAGACGTCAAGCAGGAACTCCCTTAGGTCTCCTTATGGCTGAGCTACGTTCCTTAGAACAAGAAAATAAAAATTCTCCAACCACCCCTCTAGCTGATAAAATTAAAAAACTTAGAACACAACTAGCAGACAGGGAGTTAGAGAGGGTGAAGGAATCCTATTCTCGATTCAAGAAATTAATGTACTGCTAAAGTAACAAGGCCTCGACACTCTTAGCTCATAAAATAAGAGGTAGAACCGCGGCAGCTAGGATCCTGTCACTCAAGAGGGGGACTACGACGGTCTCCTCGCCTAAGGAAGTCGGAGAAACTTTTGCGGCCTACTACTCAGAACTATACCACCTCCAACCCTCAATGGCTGGTAAAGAATCCTCTGTGCAAAATATAGCTGATTTTCTACGAAATCTAAACTTGCCAACTTTGCCAGAAGGAGATAGGGAAGCACTTAAGGCCCCATTTTCTTTGGCTGAACTTAACTTAGCCATTAAACATACCCAAAATAATAAGGCTCCTGGTCCAGATGGTTACCCAGTAGCCTTCTACAAACTCTTCAGGCCAGAGCTAAACAAGATCCTCCTCAAAGTTTTTTTTGAAGCCAGAGAGTCAGGTTTGTTTCACAAGGAATTTTTACAGGCAATAATCTTGCCCATTCCTAAGGCAAACAAAGATCCTTCTCAGTGTACCAGTTATAGGCCGATCTCATTGATCAATGGCGATGTAAAGTTATATGCAAAACTTTGGGCCAATCGCCTCAATAGCCTACTCCCGAAGGTGATACACTCGGACCAGGTCGGGTTCACTTTTGGTAGAGAGGGCACAGATAGTTCTCGAAAAATGCTTGACATTCTCACAGAGGCTTCCCGATTTAAGTTGCCCATGCTGGCCCTGTCGTTAGACGCAGAGAAAGCGTTCGACAGGGTCAGATGGGACTACTTGTTGTACACGCTTGCTCAGTTTGGTATACCAGGCGAGGTGATTATGGCGAGCCCTGTACTCTTGTCCCTCTGCGGTGGTTAAGGGCCTAGGATTCACCTCCCTGGAAGTATATATCACTAATGGTACTAGACAGGGGTGCCCCCTGTCGCCCCTAATTTTTACCATGGCCATTGAACCTTTGGCCCAAGCTATTAGGCATTCCCACATGATACAAGGTGTTCAGTTCAGCGGGGAGGTTGGGAAGATAACATTGTTCATGGATGATGTGACATTATTTCTAACAAACCCACTAGGCTCCTTGCCTGCTCTTTTTGATCTGATTTCTGAGTTCGGGGCCCATAGCTATTACAGGGTCAATGTTTCCAAAAATGAGGCTTTGCCTGTTAATATTCCGGCATTTGAGCTAGATGTTCTGCGAACGTCGTATTCTTTTCAGTGGTCACAAACCACTATTCGACATTTAGGAGTGCAGCTTGGCCCAGACCCGAAGCTAGTAGTCGCCGTAAATTACTCAGACATTATTAGGGAAGTTACTAAGCTTACCACCTCCTGGAGTCTTAAGGAGATCTCATGGTTAGGCCGTATAGCAGCTTTCAAAATGACGATCCTACCCAAAATGCTTTACTACTTTCGCTGTATTCCTCTTAATATTCCTAGAACTCTAATAGATAAACTCCAGTCCCTTGGACAAAATTACATTTGGGGCAAGTCTAAGCCACGTATTGCAGCAAAAATACTTCAGAAAAAATATGAGCAGGGAGGAGTAGCTATGCCTAGCATACGCGGCTATTACGAAGCTGCCAGGCTCTCTCATGTTTCGTCATGGGCAGACAAGGGTGAGCCACAGGGGTGGAAGAACATAGAGGCTTTAGACCTCCCCGTGGGGTTGAGCCTAGCTGATTTACACTGGATTCCTGACTATCGGCTAGACACTCTGGGAATTAAGAACGTTATTGTCAGAGATACTCTAAAACTTGGCATACTCTTAGGAATCTACATGACATTGCCCCGCATCCATCTCCTATACATTCTTTACCAGCCTTACTGGCAGCCCTGCCTGATACGCATGTACTACAGTGAGGTGAGTGGGACTTGAAACTGGTCTCCCACTTATACTCCTCAGGCACTCTCCTTACTCCAAACAACATAGGATCTATCATTCCAGACCCCCCTCTCTGGGCCACATTTGAATACTCTAGACTCTATGCTTTCTTGGTATCTTGGGGATTCCCCAAAGTCCTTAACAGACCCCTGACTAACTGGGAAAAAGTGTGGCAGCTCACTGTCAAGACTCCTAGACCCATATCATTCCACTATAATCTCTTACAGATGTCCACAAACAAAGACAGACCCTGGCAACTTAGGGCCTGGGAGGGAGACTTATCCAGACCAATCACGGACAAGGACCTACATACAGCTATGACGTTAACTAAGAAGACTGTACACTGTGCAAACACCTTAGAATCATACATGAAACTGTTCCTGAAATGGTACTATACCCCCTCCAGACTTTCACGGATGTTTCCTACAGCATCCCCTCTCTGCTGGAGAGAATGTGAACAAAGAGGCTCAGATATACATATATGGTGGGATTGCCCAAAATTAAAACCCATGTGGAATCAGATATCTAACCTTTGCTCCACCCTTGGATTATCTGTTCCGCTCACCCCTGAGATTGCTCTATTACATATGTTCCCACGAAATGTCCCGACTTCCCTATCTAAACTTATAATCTTTGTTCTTGTGGCCCCGAAATTGCCGTTAGCAAGAGCATGGAAGCTGCCCCAGCCCCCGGATATTACAGCTGTCACCTCCATAATGCAGATGTATGCCAAAATGGAACAAGGTTTCTACTTTAACATGGATAAAGAAAACCTCTATTGGCAGATTTGGGAGCCCTGGTTTAACTATCAGGAAGACCATAGACAAACATGCAGACATGATGCAGCCTCTGGACATCCCCAATAACGTAACTAAACTTTAAAATTAGATGCTACCCTGCTACCTAGCCGAGGACCCCCACCTACTCCATCTTCTCTTTGAGAGTTGACAAATACCCTACCCCTTTATTTTCTATTCTCCCCTTCCCTCCCCTCCTCTTCCCCCCCATAATATGCAACCTGTTATTGCCTGCCCTACCTCATACCCTTCTCTCGTCTTACCTTTCTTGGAGCGGCTGGAGATGCGCACTAAGGTTATTAGAAGAAGTATGTCAACACCTATTTATTGGCTGACTTTCTGAAGCCTCTATAGGATTTAGTTACTATTTATGACTAGTATATTACTCTAGTCTCTACAGTTAAGATCTATTAATAATTATTGCTCACTTTTTGTGACCTCCCAAATAGAGGAGACTGTATGTATGTACGATATAATGTCTTGGTGGTCCATGCAGACAGTTGTATTATGTCTAGTGAGCGAACGTTGTTTGACATATGATTGTAAAAGAAATGATTGAACCTATTGTTGTTATTAACAAGTTTATTTTGCAATAAAAATTGTATTGGAAAAAAAAAAACAACTCTTTAACATTAAACAATCAAACAGGATATTTTTTCCTTAGCGCAATATGTGGGGCGGAGTTGGGATTAGGAAAAAGAATTAGAATCTTCGTTAGGGTAGGAGTAAGTAAATAATCTAAAATATTAGATTTAGGGTATCTACCGTACGAGAGGCACTGGGGTGTCAAAATTAAACGTAATGGTAACAAAATCCAATATTAGCATAATTTAGGTTATCAACTGCAGTTGTGGTATACGTAGCAGCTTAGGTTATCGACTGCAGTTGTGGGATACGCTGCAGCTTAGGCTATCAACTGCAGTTTTGGGATACGTAGCAGCAAAAGATGCACAGCGTATAAGTCATTAGAGCTCATCAAGAATTGTTCCTAATTTTTGGAAAAGTTTATAAGTTGACTGCCCTTAAGTAATAAAACAATGCCTCAGACTATATCTGTAACTGGGATGCCAGTGGAATAACTAACCGCTGGGGTTCAATATATCATTAGGTATTAGGGTGTGACCATATTGGTGCAATCCTGTGTATAATCTTTCTGCCATAAGGGTACGGGCCCTATACTCCACGGCAGGAGACCTAAGATTCTCAATATTTATCTGCCCCTAGTACAAGGTTGCAATATATATACCTTTCTCCTATAGACTAATAGCGGTGAGTCTAGGTTAGGGGATATATCATGACAATCAGTCATTAGTATTATATTAGAGTACCTTGTAAATGGAGGATACCCAATATTTCCCCAGAGGGTGAACTACTATACCTGCGGTATCAGGGTCATATGTCATCTCAAATAAAAAAAAGCACAGTAATATACATAAATATACAGTATATCAAAACTATTTACAATATAAAATTAAATAGTATCAGTGTATGGTAAATAAGCTCCAAAGTACAAAAGCTCCCTATCATAGGTTAGGTATTAGCTACTCTTAGTATAGGAGGATTTGGGAGTCAACTTCTATTACTTTATCTATAATTGAAGGGGGGGATAATGGCAAAGGAGCAATAGACTTGGTAAAGTAAGAGCAGTAAGACACATATGGTGGTGAGACAGGGTCCTCTTGGACTAAATATAGTAGGATCAGAGCTTGGTATGGGCTAAACAATATATTTAATGGACTAACCATTATTGCATATGTAAATATATTGTTGCTGGCAACACAGCAATATCACTTCCAGCTTGAAAGTCATACAAAAACAGAATTTATGCTTACCTGATAAATTTCTTTCTCTTACGATGTACCGAGTCCACGGATTCATCCTAACTTGTGGGATATTGTCCTTCCTGACAGGAAGTAGCAAAGAGAGCACCACAGCAGAGCTGTCTATAAAGCTCCCCCCTTAACTCCACCCCCCAGTCATTCGACCGAAGGCCAAGGAAGAAAAGGAGAAACTATAAGGTGCAGAGGTGACTGAAGTTTACATAAAAAATACTATCTGTTTTGAATAGACAGGGCGGGCCGTGGACTCAGTACATCGCAAAAGAAAGAAATTTATCAGGTAAGCATAAATTCTGTTTTCTTTTGCAAGATGTACCGAGTCCACGGATTCATCCTAACTTGTGGGATACCAATACCAAACCTTTAGGACACGGATGAAGGGAGGGACAAGACAGGAACCTAAACAGAAAGCACCACTGCTTGCAAAACCTTTCTCCCAAAAATAGCCTCCGAAGAAGCAAAAGTATCAAATTTGTAAAATTTGGAAAAGGTATGAAGCGAAGACCAAGTCGCAGCCTTACAAATCTGTTCAACAGAAGCATCATTTTTAAAAGCCCATGTATAAGCCACCACTCTAGTGGAGTGAGCTGTAATTCTTTTTTAGGAGGCTGCTGTCCAGCAGTCTCATAAGCCAAATGGATGATGCTTTTCAGCCAAAAGGAAAGAGAGGTAGCCGTAGCCTTTTGACCTCTACGCTTTCCAGCATAGACAACAAACAAAGAAAATGATTGGCGAAAATCTTTGGTTGCCTGCAAATAAAACTTCAAGGCACAAACCACGTCCAAGTTGTGCAACAGACGGTCCTTCTTAGAAGAAGGATTAGGACACAGAGAAGGAACAACAATTTCCTGATTGATATTCCTGTTAGAAACAACCTTAGGGAGGAACCCAGGTTTGGTACTCAAAACCACCTTTTCAGCATGGAAAACAAGATAAGGCGAGTCACATTGTAATGCAGATAGTTCAGAAACTCTTCGAGCTGAAGAGATAGCAACTAGGAACAGAATTTTCCAAGATAGAAGCTTAATATCTATGGAATGCATGGGTTCAAATGGAACCCCTGAAGAACTTTAAGAACTAAATTGAGACTCCATGGCGGAGCAACAGGTTTAAACACAGGCTTAATTCTAACTAAAGCCTGACAAAAAGTCTGAACGTCTGGGACATCTGCCAGACACTTGTGCAACAGAATAGACAAAGCAGATATCTGTACCTTTAAGGAACTAGCGGACAATCCTTGCTCCAATCCTTCTTGGAGAAAAGACAAAATCCTAGGAATCCTGATCTTACTCCATGAGTAGCCTTTGGATTCACACCAAAAAGATATTTACACCATATCTTATGATAGATCTTCCTGGTGACAGGCTTTCGAGCCTGAATCAAGGTATCTATGACCGACTCAGAGAAACCCCGCTTTGATAAAATCAAGCGTTCAATCTCCAAGCAGTCAGTTGCAGAGAAATTATATTTGGATGCTTGAATGGACCTTGAATCAAAAGGTCCCATCTCAGTGGCAGAGTCCATGGTGGTAGAGATGACATGTCCACCAGGTCTGCATACCAAGTCCTGTGTGGCCACGCAGGCGCTATCAAAATCACTGAAGCGCTATCCTGTTTGATTCTGGCAATCAGACGCGGAAGGAGAGGGAATGGTGGAAACACATAAGCGAGGTTGAACGACCAGGGTACTGCCATCTATCAGTACTGCCTGAGGATTCCTTGACCTGGATCTGTAACAAGGAATTTTGGCATTCTGACGAGACGCCATCAGATCCAATTCTGGTGTGCCCCATAGCTGAACCAGTTGAGCAAACACCTCCGGATGGAGCTCCCACTCCCCCGGATGAAAAATCTGCCTCCCAGTTCTCCACCCCTGATAGATGGCAAGAGTGAATCTCTGCCCATCGGATTATCCTGGAAACTTCTATCATCGCCAAGGAACTCCTTTTTCCCCCTGATGATTGATATAAGCTACAGTTGTGTTGTTGTCCGACTGAAACCTGATGAATCCGGCCGAAGCCAGCTGAGGCCACGCCTGAAGAGCATTGAATATCACTCTTAATTCCAGTATATTTATCGGTAGGAGGGCCTCCTCCTGAGTCCACAAACCCTGTGCTTTCAGGGAATTCCAGACTGAACCCCTGGCGTCCGTCATCACAATAACCCATGCTGGCCTGCGGAAACACATTCCCCTGGACAGGTGATCCTGTGACAACCACCAAAGAAGAGAGTCTCTGGTCTCTTGATCCAGATTTAACTGAGGAGATAAATCTGCATAATCCCCATTCCATTGTTTGAGCATGCATAGTTGCAGTGGTCTGAGATGCAAGCGAGCAAACGGAACTATGTCCATTGCCGCTACCATAAGTCCGATTACCTCCATACACTGAGCCACTGACGGCCAAGGAATGAAATGAAGAGCTCGGCAGGTGGTTAAAATCTTTGATTTCCTGACCTCCGTCAGAAATATTTTCATGTCCACCGAATCTATCAGAGTTCCCAGGAATGGAACTTTTGTGAGAGGAATAAGAGAACTCTTTTTCACGTTCACCTTCCACCCATGAGATCTTAGTAAGGCCAACACTAAGTCCGTGTGAGACTTGGAAAAGTCGATGCTTGAATTAAGATGTCGTCTAGATAAGGCGCCACTGCTATGCCCCTCAGCCTTAGGACCACCAGAAGGGACCCTAGCACCTTTGTGAAGATTCTTGGCGCCGTGGCCAACCCAAAGGGAAAAGCCACAAACTGGTAATGCCTGTCCAGAAAGGCAAACCTGAGGAACTGGTGATGATCTTTGTGGATAGGAATGTGTAGATACGCATCCTTTAGATCCACGGTAGTCATATTTTGACCCTCCTGGATCATTGGTAAAATAGTCTGAATGGTCTCCATCTTGAAGGATGGAAATCTTAGGAATTGGTTTAGGATCTTGAGATCTAGAATTGGTCTGAAGGTTCCCTCTTTTTTGGGAACCACAAACAGATTGGAGTAGAAACCTTGCCCCTGTTCTGTTTTCGGAACTGGGCAGATCACTCCCATGGTAAAAAGGTCTTCTACACAGTGTAAGAACGCCTCTCTTTTTGTCTGGTTTACAGACAATTGAGAAAGATGGAACCTCCCCCTTGGAGGAGAATCTTTGAAATCTAGAGAAACCCCTGGGTTACAATTTCTACGGCCCAGGAGTCCTGAACATCTCTTGCCCAGGCCTGAGCAAAGAAAGAAAGTCTGCCCCCTACTTGATCCGGCCCCAGATCGGGGGCTACCCCTTCATGCTGTCTTAGTGGCAGCAGCAGGCTTTTTGGCCTGTTTACCCTTGTTCCAAGCCTGGTTAGGTCTCCAGGTTGGCTTGGATTGAGCAAAGTTCCCCTCTTGCTTTGCAGCAGGGGAAGAGGAAGCTGGACCACCCTTGAAGTTTCAAAAGGAACGAAAATTATTTTGTTTGGTCCTTGTCTTATTTGACTTATCTTGAGGGAGGGCATGACCCTTCCCTCCAGTGATGTCTGAAATGATCTCTTTCATTGCAGGCCCGAATAGGGTCTTACCTTAGAAAGGGATGGTCAAAAGCTTAGATTTAGATGAGACATCAGCTGACCAGGACTTAAGCCATAACACCCTTCGTGCTAAAATTGCAAAACCTGAATTCTTTGCAGCTAACTTAGCAAGATGAAAAGCGGCGTCTGTAATAAAATAATTAGCCAACTTAAGGGCCTTAATTCTGTCCAAAATATCATCTAGTGGGGTCTCCATCTGAAGAGCCTCTTCTAGAGCCTCAAACCAAAAAGCAGCTGCAGTGGTTACCGGAACAATGCACGCTATAGGTTAAAGAAGAAAACCCTGAACAAAAATTTTCTTTAGGAGACCCTCTAACTTTTTTCCCATAGGATCAATGAAAGCACAACTGTCTTCAATAGGTATAGTTGTATGCTTAGCCAGAGTAGAAATAGCTCCCTCCACCTTAGGGACCATCTGCCATGAGTCCTTTATGGTGTCAGAAATGGGGAACATTTTCTTAAAAACAGGAGGGGGAGCGAACGGAATACCTGGTCTATCCCACTCCTTAGTAACAATGTCCGAAATCCTCTTAGGGACCGGAAAAACATCAGTGTAAACAGGAACCTCTAAATGTTTGTCCATTTTACACAATTTCTCTGGAACGACAATAGGGTCACAATCATCCAGAGAAGCTAAAACCTCCCTGAGCAATAAACAGAGGTGCTCTAGCTTAAATTAAAATACCGTCATATCTAAATCTGTCTGAGGGAACATCTTTCCTGAATCAGAGATCGCTCCCTCAGACAGCAAATCCCTCATGCCTACCTCAGAACATTGTGAGGGAATATCGGATACGGCTACTAAAGCGTCAGAAGGCTCAGCATTTGTTCTTAACCCAGAGCTACTGCGCTTCCCTTGCAACCCTGGCAGTTTAGATAAAACCTCTGTGAGGGTAGTATTCATAACTGAAGCCATATCTTGCAAGATGAAAGAATTAGACGCACTAGAAGTACTTGGCGTCGCTTGTGCGGGCGTAACTGGTTGTGACACTTGGGGAGGACTAGATGGCGAAACCTGATTTACTTCTGTCTGAGAATCATTTAATGCCAAATTCTTATAAGTCAAAATATGCTTTTTGCAATTTATAGACATATCAGTACAATTGGGACACATTCTTAGAGGGGGTTCCACAATGGCTTCTAAACAAATTGAACAATGAGTTTCCTCAGTGTCAGACATGTTTAACAAGCTAGTAATGAAGCAAGCAAGCTTGGAAAACAATTTATTTAATGAAAAAAACACAATTTGCAAAAACGGTACTGTACCTTTAAGAGAAAAAAAGGCATACACAAACTGCAAAACAGGTTAAAATTGCTTCAAAATTTCCAAAATTTTAACAGTGTACCCACTAAGCTTTAGAAGGATTGCACCACAAGTAAAAAAGCAATAGACCCCCAAATGAAAAAACCGGATTGATAAGTGTCTAAAACCGGTTAAAAACCCCTAAAGCACCTTGCCACAGCTCTGCTGTGGCCCTACCTGCCATTAGGAAGCAATAATATGGGGTTGAAAGCTTCAATTAGTCCCTCAGAAGACTCTCAGGACCTCAGGAGAAGTTGCTTGCTGCTTGTAAATGTAGGCCACCCCCACCTCACTCGATGTTGCTGGGGCCTACACAAAACTAACAAACCCTGCCTGAAAGCCATGTGGGTTATAATTTATAACTTATAAACAACCCCAAAGAACCCTCAAGCAAATGTCCCATAAAACAGAAAACGCTACTCCCAGACACAAAAACGTTTGTCCTAAATTCACATAACAAACTGAGTGCCCACAAAAAATTAACCCTTTATGCAAGCTAGTAAAAACCTCTGATAACACTAGGATTACTGCTTACCCTTCCCCTAATGGGGACACTGTCCGCCTTTCTGAGTTAACACAGTCTCTGCAGAAAATATGACTGAACATACCTCATTGCTGTATAGCAAGAAACCGTTCCTCACACTGAAGTTTTCCTGTACTCCTCAGCTTCTGTGGGAACAGCAGAGGACCTTAGTTACAAATGCTAAGATCATCATCCTCCAGGCAGAAATCTTCATCTATGTCCTGCCTGAGAGTAAATAGTACAACACCGGTACCATTTAAAAATAACAAACACTTGATTGAAGATAAAGTAAAACTAACAGTTAAACAAATTTTTTCTTTACTTTTCCTGCTTAGAGCCAGCAAAGAGAATGACTGGGTGTGGAATTAAGGGGGGAGCTATATAGACAGCTCTGCTGTGGTGCTCTCTTTGCTACTTCCTGTCAGGAAGGACAATATCCCACAAGTTAGGATGAATCCGTGGAATCGGTACATCTTGCAAAAGAAATACAAGGGAGAAATAGTTGCTTAGATTTATGTGAATACCCCTGTATGTAAGAGATACTGGCAGTAATTAAGTTTTATAATATGTATTGTATATACCAAGCACCTTTAGGTAACTATGGAACTATGCAACAAGCAATCCTACAAGCTCCCTGCAAACATACATTTAAAGATCCCTTTCTGCAAACAAACATTTGAAGACCTCACAGCAACAAGCAATCCTACAAGCTCTCTGCAAACATACATTTAAAGATCACTTTCTGCACACAAACATATGAAGACCTCACAGCATCAAGCAATCCTACAAGCTCTCTGCAAACATACATTTAAAGATCCCTTTTTGCAAACAAACATTTGAAGACTAGTGATGTCGCGAACTTGTTCGGGTTCGCTGCTGCGGGCGAACATATGCGATGTTCAATCTGCCCCCTATTTGTCATCATTGAGGAAACTTTGACCCTGTATCTCACAGCCCTCTGACACATTTGAGCCAATCAGCAGCAGACACTCCCTCACAGACTCGCCCAGCTCCTTGGCAGCAGCCATTTTAGATTCATTACGATCTTGCTTTCTTAGTGAGAGGAGCTTTAGTGTTGCTGCTGCTGACATTATAGGGAAATAGATAGCTAGGCTAGTGTATTTAGTGTCCACTACAGTCCTGAAGGACTCATCTAATCTCTGCTCTTTTTAGGGCTATAACTTCAGTCGTTTTTTTTTTTTTTATTTGTAATTTTATTTGCATTTGCCTGGCTTTCAGCCTGTGTGTGAGGCTCACAGCATATACTGTGATTAGTGCCACCACTGATATCTGCTTAACATTAGTGTACATTTAAACAACAAAACTTTTAAATCATTTTGCTAGTGTAATCTAATTTCATTTTCTATCAGGCCTGTGTGTCAGGCTTACACAGCATACTGTGGTTAATTGCTGTGCCAGCAGCCACCACTCATATCTGCTTAACATTATTTTAAATTTTAAAAAAACCTTTTAAATCATTTTGCTAGTATAATCTAATTTCATTTTCTATCAGGCCTGTGTGTCAGGCTTACACAGCATACAAAGTTGTTTAATTGCTGTGTCAGCAGCCACCACTCATATCTGCTTAACATTATTTTAAATTTAAAAAACAAAACTTTTAAATAATTTTGCTAGTGTAATCTAATTTCATTTTCTATCAGGCCTGTGTGTCAGGCTTACACAGCATACTGTGGTTAATTGCTGTGCCAGCAGCCACCACTCATATCTGCTTAACATTATTTTCAATTTTAAAAAAAAACTTTTAAATCATTTTGCTAGTGTAATCTAATTTCATTTTCTATCAGGCCTGTGTGTCAGGCTTACACAACATACAAAGTTGTTTAATAGCTGTGCCAGCAGCCACCACTCATATCTGCTTAACATTATTTTAAATTTAAAAACAAAACTTTTAAATAATTTTGCTAGTGTAATTTCTAATTTCATTTTCTATCAGGCCTGTGTGTCA
This sequence comes from Bombina bombina, assembly GCF_027579735.1. Classification (NCBI taxonomy): domain Eukaryota; kingdom Metazoa; phylum Chordata; class Amphibia; order Anura; family Bombinatoridae; genus Bombina; species Bombina bombina. The sequence goes on along the minus strand of NC_069503.1, from coordinate 145,772,986 downwards.
GGCTTACACAGCATACTGTGGTTAATTGCTGTGCCAGCAGCCACCACTCATATCTGCTTAACATTAGTGTAAATTTAAACAACAAAACTTTTAAATTATTTTGCTAGTGCAATCTAATTTCATTTTCTATCAGGCCTGTGTGTCAGGCTTACACAGCATACTGTGGTTAATTGCTGTGCCAGCAGCCACCACTCATATCTGCTTAACATTATTTTAAATTTAAAAAAAAAACTTTTAAATCATTTTGCTAGTGTAATCTAATTTCATTTTCTATCAGGCTTGTGTGTCAGGCTTACACAGCATACAACGTTGTTTAATTGCTGTGCCAGCAGCCACCACTCATATCTGATTAACATTATTTTAAATTTAAAAAACAAAACTTTTAATTCATTTTGCTAGTGAAATCTAATTTCATTTTCTATCAGGCCTGTGTGTCAGGCTTACACAGCATACTGTGGTTAATTGCTGTGCCAGCAGCCACCACTCATATCTGCTTAACATTATTTTCAATTTAAAAAAAAAAACTTTTAAATCATTTTGCTAGTGTAATCTAATTTCATTTTCTATCAGGCCTGTGTGTCAGGCTTACACAGCATACAACGTTGTTTAATTATTATTATATTATGTCTTATTATTATATTTTGTCAGGATAATCATGCAGGCCATATACACCTCCCCCGATAGGGGGAGTAACAGGGATTAAAGTGCTAAGAATAGTACTACTTAACACAACCTAGTTACCATGGGTGTCAGACCGCATGTCTTATTATTATATTTTGTCAGGATAATCATTCAGGCCATATACACCTCCCCTTGATAGGGGGAGTAACAGGGATTAAAGTGCTAAGAATAGTACTACTTAACACAACCTAGTTACCATGGGACCCAGACCACATGTTTTGTTGTTATACTTTGTCAGGGTAATCATGAAGGCTATATAGACCTCCCCCGATAGGGGAGTAAGAGGGATTAAACTGCTAAGAACAGTACTACGTAACACAACCTAGTTACCATGGGTCCCAGACAGCGTGTCTTGTTGTTATACTTTGTCAGGGTAATCATGCAGGCCATATAGACCTCCCCCGATAGGGGGAGTAACAGGGATTAAAGTGCTAACAATAGTACTACTTAACACAACCTAGTTACCATGGGTCACAGACCGCATGTTTTATTATTATACTTTTTCAGGGTAATTATATATCTATCAAATCCCATCTATTTATCTTCTATCGATTCTATCTAACTATCAATCTATGTATATCTATCTATCAAATCTATCTATCTCGTGGCCGGACTGTTTTGAGACAGCCACTTGTGTTTAGGACAAATTTGAAGTAGGAGGACAGACCAATCATCTTCTTTCATCTCCCTGTTCCAAAAATGCAGGCCATGTAGACCTCCCCCGATAGGGGGAGTAACAGGTAGTAGTAAACTGCTAAGAATAGTACTACTTAACACACCACAGGTCCCAGTCTAGACCGCATGTCTTATTGTAATACTCTGTCAGGGAAATTATATACCTTTCAAATCTATCTATTTATCTATCAAATCTATCTAACTATCAATCGTATCTATCAAATGTATATTGCATCTATTGATCAATGTAATTCGTATCTATCAAATGTATATTGCATCTTTTGATCTATATAATTCGTATCTATCAAATGTATATTGCATCTATTGATCTATGTAATTCGTATCTATCAAATGTATATTGCATCTATTGATCTATGTAATTTGTATCTATCATATGTATATTGCATCTATTGAGCTATGTAATCTATGTATCTATCTATCAAATCTATCTCATGGTTGTGCAAATGGACTGTTTGTGTTTTTTTTTTTTTGTTTTTTGAGTATTTAGTAGGGTTAGACTGTCTAGCTGGTGGGGAATCATGCACACCTGAAGTAAACTTTATCCCAAAGTTTAAAGAGTAGCAGTTAGTTGTAGTAGGTGGCGCAAACCAAGTTGCTATTCCCAATGGGTCTTACTGTAAATATGTGTGATAATATGTGGGCTCAGTATATGTTAATGTTTTTAATGAGTCCTAATTTTATATTCTCTTTTGGAAAAAATTGGATGTCCGGTGTCATTTTTTAAACTTTAAAAGAATTCGTAATAATTTTTGTTTAATTGTACTTTTAGCATCACTATTATAGGGTAATTTACCATAATCAAATAAAGGATCATATTTATTTCTTAACAAGTTTCGACATCCAATTTTTTCCAAAAGAGAATATAAAATTAGGACTCATTAAAAACATTAACATATACTAAGCCCACATATTATCACACATATTTACAGTAAGACCCATTGGGAATAGCAACTTGGTTTGCGCCACCTACTACAACTAACTGCGACTGTTTGCGGTTGTTTGCGGTGCGTTACACGGAGAGTTTGGTCTGTCACTGTGAAGCGGGCATAACCCTTACACTACCTGATCGATACAACATCATAACTGATGTTTTAAAGCACGTTATTCCAAACAATTTAGGAATGTTAGGTGATTTAGTCCCTTTATGGGTTAAAAGCAGACTCTGCATCAACTATGTAATTTTACATGGGAGTTTTGCCATGGATCCCCTCCAGCACGCCACAGTCCAGGTGTTAGTACCCTTGAAACAACTTTTCCATCACTATTGTGGCCAGAAAGAGTCCTTGTGGGTTTTAAAGTTTGCCTGCCTATTGAAGTCAATGTCGGTTTGCGCAGTTCGCCGGTTCACGAACAGTAGCGGAAATTCGAGTCCGCCGTTCGCGAAACCGAAATTTTTAAGTTTGCGACATCACTATTGAAGACCTCACAGCAACAAGCAATCATACAAGCTCTCTGCAAACATACATTTAAAGATCCCTTTCTGCAAACAAACATTTAAAGACCTCACAGCAACAAGCAATCCTACAAGCTCTCTGCAAACATACATTTAAAGATCCCTTTCTGCAAACAAACATTTGAAGACCTCACAGCAACAAGCAATCCTACAAGCTCTCTGCAAACATACATTTAAAGATCCCTTTCTGCAAACAAACAAGCACTAGCCCGCCAAGCCTCCCGCCCTGGTGTTTACCTTAATATATAAACACCTAACAGCAATTAGGTGCAGCTGTCACTAATGATCCAGGATAGAGACACTACTTCACATTCACAGCCTCTTTACTGACACTTTATCATATTCTGTTACACTTTTCCAACCCTCATTTACTCATCACACATTTCACTCACTCTCAGTTTACACTGCCTTATATCAGACATATTTCTCTTATCCCTCGCCTTTTGTGTCCATTCCCTCTCCTTTAGATTGTAAGCTTGAGAGCCTCTCTACCTGTAGGCCACTTTGTATTTAAAGTGAACTACTACTGATTGTGCTCAAGGGCAGGGCACTCCTCTCCTTTTGTATAACTCAATTATTGCACCTACAACTGTAATGTACCCCGATATTGTACTTGTTTGTTTGTGTATTTAATGTATCCCTGTAATGTTCCATCATTTCTTGTATAGCATTACGTAATCTGCTGGCGCTTTATAAATACCTGATAATAATAATAATAATAATAATTATAACACTCTGAAAACTTCTTTAAGAAACATCAAAACTGATATGTCTGCCTCCCAAGTATTTGTATATGTCAGTAAATTGTAATGAGTTTCAAAAATTCACATTATAAACCTTAGAGTGAATATTAGAGAGCAAGTCTTGACATATTTAACTAGGAACCATTGTGAACTAAGAACAAATGTAATACTCTTATTTAGAGAACTTTTAGCCAAAGGAAGGAGTCCTGGTATTTTACAATCCAATGGTACCAGTTCATCAGAGGATCTTACATCTACCCCACTCCAGAATGAGTCAAGTGCTGTGCACAATAGTCGTCAACCTTGAGATCCAGCTAGTATACTTCATAAGTGGAGTAGGGTGAGTTGAGCACAGCAGCTCGATTTATACATAGCTTGACCAGTATGTTGTGCGCACAAGGACCGCTGAGCAAATAACTGTTATCCTATGCCTCTTTTCCCTGCAGCCAGGATAGGAGAGTTATCAGGAGAAACTAAGCTCATAAGAGTGAAATTAATCAATTTATGGACAGTAGGGCTTTCTCTCCGTTCTGTTGGTATACTTCTTCTATCCATCACCACAATAGTGAAGCCAGGGCTGACATTTTTCCCTTCAATAGATGCGTGCCCAAGGTAGGTGACTATTCCGATCACTATCATAGCATCCTCCTGCACATTTATAGAGCTCTCTGTTCCGCTGCTGGGAATGGAATGGGTAGGTGCTATATGAGCAGTTGGGTTGAGCACTGTCTCCTCTGTACAGAGGTCAGACAGAAGTCCCCAGCCTGTGTAGGTCTCTCACTGTTCAGGGCAATGTCCGGTATTGCGACATGTATTGTAATGACTCGAGGTCCCCTGTGTCGGATTCTGGCTCGCATGTAAGGAACAAGCCGGCCAATACTCTTGGATGTAAGGGCTTCTGATTTAAGGGCGCCAATCGCCAGGTCTACCAATTGAGGTGCCGCAACTGCATCTTCCCGGCTGACCATGTTTTCCTTGAGTCTATGTGGACAGCATGTAGTTGTGTTAGATACGGGGTGGTCTATGAAGCAATCTGTGGCTTGTGTAGGTAATTTTGGGAAGACTTCCCTCATCTGCTGGCTTAAGTCACCAATGTGGTCTTTTATCAACTGCAGGGGCTTGCGTTCCTAGTTGTCGATCCATAGACTGGTCTGCATGGAGCGTAGGCAGCTCAGACTGTTCACAGACGCCATTACACGTGGCACTATCATAGGTCATAGAATCGCAGCAAAACCCTGATTTAATCTGTCTATTTCCCTCTGTGGTCTTGAAGATGAGATGGGTCTCTACATAGAAAGTTAGGGCACATATTTACAGAGTAATCCCCATAATTAGATATAGGAACCAGGAGCTACTGCAGGACACGTCTGGTCGCTTTGGCAGTTGACTCCGCTCCAGGGATATTGTAATTTTTATTTAACGTTAAGGGGGCGATAGGTTTAGGGTTTAATAGTTTAATTTATTAGTGGTGATGTAAGGGGGCTGGCGGTTTTATATTCTCTTTTGGAAAAAATTGGATGTCCGGTGTCATTTTTTAAACTTTAAAAGAATTCGTAATAATTTTTGTTTAATTGTACTTTTAGCATCACTATTATAGGGTAATTTACCATAATCAAATAAAGGATCATATTTATTTCTTAACAAGTTTCGACATCCAATTTTTTCCAAAAGAGAATATAAAATTAGGACTCATTAAAAACATTAACATATACTAAGCCCACATATTATCACACATATTTACAGTAAGACCCATTGGGAATAGCAACTTGGTTTGCGCCACCTACTACAACTAACTGCGACTGTTTGCGGTTGTTTGCGGTGCGTTACACGGAGAGTTTGGTCTGTCACTGTGAAGCGGGCATAACCCTTACACTACCTGATCGATACAACATCATAACTGATGTTTTAAAGCACGTTATTCCAAACAATTTAGGAATGTTAGGTGATTTAGTCCCTTTATGGGTTAAAAGCAGACTCTGCATCAACTATGTAATTTTACATGGGAGTTTTGCCATGGATCCCCTCCAGCACACCACAGTCCAGGTGTTAGTACCCTTGAAACAACTTTTCCATCACTATTGTGGCCAGAAAGAGTCCTTGTGGGTTTTAAAGTTTGCCTGCCTATTGAAGTCAATGTCGGTTTGCGCAGTTCGCCGGTTCACGAACAGTAGCGGAAATTCGAGTCCGCCGTTCGCGAAACCGAAATTTTTAAGTTTGCGACATCACTATTGAAGACCTCACAGCAACAAGCAATCATACAAGCTCTCTGCAAACATACATTTAAAGATCCCTTTCTGCAAACAAACATTTAAAGACCTCACAGCAACAAGCAATCCTACAAGCTCTCTGCAAACATACATTTAAAGATCCCTTTCTGCAAACAAACATTTGAAGACCTCACAGCAACAAGCAATCCTACAAGCTCTCTGCAAACATACATTTAAAGATCCCTTTCTGCAAACAAACAAGCACTAGCCCGCCAAGCCTCCCGCCCTGGTGTTTACCTTAATATATAAACACCTAACAGCAATTAGGTGCAGCTGTCACTAATGATCCAGGATAGAGACACTACTTCACATTCACAGCCTCTTTACTGACACTTTATCATATTCTGTTACACTTTTCCAACCCTCATTTACTCATCACACATTTCACTCACTCTCAGTTTACACTGCCTTATATCAGACATATTTCTCTTATCCCTCGCCTTTTGTGTCCATTCCCTCTCCTTTAGATTGTAAGCTTGAGAGCCTCTCTACCTGTAGGCCACTTTGTATTTAAAGTGAACTACTACTGATTGTGCTCAAGGGCAGGGCACTCCTCTCCTTTTGTATAACTCAATTATTGCACCTACAACTGTAATGTACCCCGATATTGTACTTGTTTGTTTGTGTATTTAATGTATCCCTGTAATGTTCCATCATTTCTTGTATAGCATTACGTAATCTGCTGGCGCTTTATAAATACCTGATAATAATAATAATAATAATAATTATAACACTCTGAAAACTTCTTTAAGAAACATCAAAACTGATATGTCTGCCTCCCAAGTATTTGTATATGTCAGTAAATTGTAATGAGTTTCAAAAATTCACATTATAAACCTTAGAGTGAATATTAGAGAGCAAGTCTTGACATATTTAACTAGGAACCATTGTGAACTAAGAACAAATGTAATACTCTTATTTAGAGAACTTTTAGCCAAAGGAAGGAGTCCTGGTATTTTACAATCCAATGGTACCAGTTCATCAGAGGATCTTACATCTACCCCACTCCAGAATGAGTCAAGTGCTGTGCACAATAGTCGTCAACCTTGAGATCCAGCTAGTATACTTCATAAGTGGAGTAGGGTGAGTTGAGCACAGCAGCTCGATTTATACATAGCTTGACCAGTATGTTGTGCGCACAAGGACCGCTGAGCAAATAACTGTTATCCTATGCCTCTTTTCCCTGCAGCCAGGATAGGAGAGTTATCAGGAGAAACTAAGTTCATAAGAGTGAAATTAATCAATTTATGGACAGTAGGGCTTTCTCTCCGTTCTGTTGGTATACTTCTTCTATCCATCACCACAATAGTGAAGCCAGGGCTGACATTTTTCCCTTCAATAGATGCGTGCCCAAGGTAGGGGACTATTCCGATCACTATCATAGCATCCTCCTGCACATTTATAGAGCTCTCTGTTCCGCTGCTGGGAATGGAATGGGTAGGTGCTATATGAGCAGTTGGGTTGAGCACTGTCTCCTCTGTACAGAGGTCAGACAGAAGTCCCCAGCCTGTGTAGGTCTCTCACTGTTCAGGGCAATGTCCGGTATTGCGACATGTATTGTAATGACTCGAGGTCCCCTGTGTCGGATTCTGGCTCGCATGTAAGGAACAAGCCGGCCAATACTCTTGGATGTAAGGGCTTCTGATTTAAGGGCGCCAATCGCCAGGTCTACCAATTGAGGTGCCGCAACTGCATCTTCCCGGCTGACCATGTTTTCCTTGAGTCTATGTGGACAGCATGTAGTTGTGTTAGATACGGGGTGGTCTATGAAGCAATCTGTGGCTTGTGTAGGTAATTTTGGGAAGACTTCCCTCATCTGCTGGCTTAAGTCACCAATGTGGTCTTTTATCAACTGCAGGGGCTTGCGTTCCTAGTTGTCGATCCATAGACTGGTCTGCATGGAGCGTAGGCAGCTCAGACTGTTCACAGACGCCATTACACGTGGCACTATCATAGGTCATAGAATCGCAGCAAAACCCTGATTTAATCTGTCTATTTCCCTCTGTGGTCTTGAAGATGAGATGGGTCTCTACATAGAAAGTTAGGGCACATATTTACAGAGTAATCCCCATAATTAGATATAGGAACCAGGAGCTACTGCAGGACACGTCTGGTCGCTTTGGCAGTTGACTCCGCTCCAGGGATATTGTAATTTTTATTTAACGTTAAGGGGGCGATAGGTTTAGGGTTTAATAGTTTAATTTATTAGTGGTGATGTAAGGGGGCTGGCGGTTTAGGGGTTAATAGGTTTATTTAGTAGCGGCGATGTGGGGGGCTGGCGGTTTAGGGGTTAATGGGTTTAGTTAGTGGTGGCGGTGTCGGGGAGCGGCAAAATAGGGGTTAATAAATTTATTATAGTGGCATGAATGTGGGCAGGCAGCAGATTAGGGATTAATAAATTTTAAATATTGTTTGTGATGTGGGAGGGCCTCGGTTTAGGGGTTAATAGGCAGCTAATGGGTGTTAGTGTACTTTGTAACAGTTTAGTTATGAGGTTTGTGAAACATTTTTGTGGCGCAAAACTCATAACTACTGCTTTCAGATAGCGGAATGGATCATGTCGGTATAGGCTGTAACGCAAGCATTTTAGCCTCACCGCACAACTTGTAATACCGGCACTATGAAAATCCCACGCAAAAACTTCATTTTTTGAGTGCGGGTATAGGTATCCTGACACAGCTCGTAATGGCTTCATTATTGTTTTTGCGATGAAATGGACATTTCAGCATTAAAACCTTAACGCATAACTCGTAATCTAGCCGTTAGTTATTTGTGTTGTGGGGGGTTGGCGGTTTAGGAGTTAATAGGTTAATTAGGTTAATTGCGATGTGGGGGTTTGTGGGTTGAGGGTTTAATAGGTTAATTAGGTTTATTGCGATGTTGGGGGTTGGCGGTTAACGGGTTAATATTTTAATTATGTTATTTGCGGATTAGGCATTAATTACTTTATTATTTTGAAATGTGGGGGTTGGCGGGTTCGGTGTTTGTTAATACTTTGTGTGGGAGATTAGGGTTTTTTTTTGTTATACTTCGTGCAGGCGGTTACGCATTTTTTATTTCGGTGAATTCTTTCTCCACCCTGCCATTTTTGGAATCCACCGGGATGCAGCTTCGCTGCATCCCGGTGGATTATTTTGGCTGCGCGTGCAGCCAACATTTTTTTGGGTGCCTCGCGCATCCAACTTTCCTTTGAGGATGCGTGCGCAACTGGCGACACAGATGGACGCGTTACAAACGCGATTATAGTGTAGATATATATATATATATATATATATACACAGTTTGAAACCCTTTCCAGTCAAATACCTGAAATCATCAAAAATCATAATTTCTATTCATTGTTATTATTTTATAGTGTATTTTAGTGTGTATGTACTATAAATATTTTGCATTCTAATGATTTTCACATAGGGGCAAATGTTATTTGTTTTTTTAAATAGATATTTATATATAAATATATATATTTATATTTATAGATATATAGATAAAAACAATAACCACCTTTAGGGAGAGAATGGCTAATCACAGGCACGCCAATCAGGGAAGCAATCAAGAATGGATCCTCTGACCAACTGGTGGCCCGTCATTTTGCTCTGAACAAACATAGCGTTTCCAGTCTCAGAACTATGATCATTAATCATATCCCTCCCCTGACAAGAGGGGGTGACCGAGGGAGACGATTGCTTCAACTATACACTTTGGATACAGTGGAACCCAGGGGACTTAATGTAAAAATGGACTTTGGTCCTTTCATTGGGTGATACCTGCTTCCTGCACTATCCTGATTGCCAATTCAAGTGTCTCTGTGTATATCTGCGTATCTGTTACTTACTCTTTACACCGGATTGAGATGTGTTGCCATATTCCATTGCCACATTATTTTATAAAAAAAATGGAGAAGGGGCATCCACAGGATACTAAATATCCCTCTACACACATCAATACATCTACACCACATTGCTTACGTATTTATACAGCAGCTGCTTCTTCAATTGATACCGTGTACAGTGCGTGAACTTTTGTATATGCTTTTTTTAACTTAGAATGCTTTAGCGATCACAATTCGCTCTGTTCCATTCACCGCAGTGACATGCGCAGTACGATGTATGCTAATTAGCCATGTGCTTGCTCCCTTCACCTCAGATGGGTGGTTGGTTGAGAGCGTGATGCAAACCAATAGGCATAAAGCGGATGGACCGGAAGGGGATGTGGACACATGGACACGAGCGTCTGGAGGCGAAAATAGAATTCGCTCATTTGTGAACAAGATGCCAGATCAGGTATATAAGGCTGCAGCGCCTACTCTTTTTAACAGATTTCCCGGATGCCAGGATATACCATCTACCTGCATGCTAGGTGAATCCATTTGATAAAGATGCCAGCCATGCACCGAAACGTCATGGGACTATTTATGAATCTTATTCAATAAAAGTTAGGTTTTATAAAATCCAGCGAGTGCTGTCTTAATAATAAGACTATGTTTATCGTTTGACACAGCACCCTAGTATTTGTTTGCCTTCAATTGGAGGATAAGAGTACAGGCCCTTGCTTTGGACTTTAGGTATAGAAATATATATGTATAGATATAAACAACTCAATTCCAGCACGACCCTCCTACTGCCATCTGCCTGGGTGCAACGATATCCATGTATAGCAGCCAAAAAAAAAGCACTCACAGGTCTTTTGAAAACAAGCACAGTGTACTTTAATATGGAACGTTTTCAGGGATCTAGTCCCCTTCGTCAGCATACAAATGTGTCACAAAACAACTCTTATATAGTGTATATCAAATTAATCAAATTAATCAAACAAACCTTAATTGCCCAAGCGCCGCCAAACCTCCGTGTATGGAACGCACATTGCGTTCCTCTAAACTATTGAGACCGGAAGTATAACATCGTCATTTCCGGCCAAGAAAATCTTATGTACAATAACATTGTTACGATAATCCCTCTATTATAACCAACTAAGTGCATCATCAATCATAGCATTAATCTGTCATGCCACCTATACATGTCACATAATATAACATTTATACAAAACAGTGATCGTAGCCAATCATACTGTGAAAAAAGCGTATGCCCAGTTGCCATGGAAACAGCTAAACACATTGCCGTTCCTGGTCTGTGATAAATCTTATTTTTTATTTTGTATGTTTTATTATGTATCAAGTATTGTTGTAATATTATTGTATCTCAATTGAGTATTATCGTACAACAATAACCTTTTTACGTTTATGTTTATCACAATATGTTTGTACAGAACTAGTATGTCATAGGGGGAAATGGGAAGAGAAAGATATTTTGTCCGACACTTTGATAATATATCACTAGTATGACACATAAAATAATTTGCCCAGTTCACTTTAGATAGGGTACGGCAATATGTTTAGCAGTATCCATGGCAACTAGATACACGATGTTCTATTAAGCAAACTGTTAAGAGTATGTTTTCACATTAGGATAATATTATGGGTGCTGCACAGGTAACACAATAATCACGATCTGTCTGACTATGAAGATTTATCACAGACTGAGAACGGCAATGTGTTTAGCCGTTTCCATGGCTACTGGGCATATGCTTTTTTCACAGTATGATTGGCTACGATCACTGTTTTGTATAAATGTTATATTTTGTGACATGTATAGGTGGCGTGACAGATTAATGCTATGATTGAAGATGCACTTAGTTGGTTATAATAGAGTGATTATCGTAACAATGTTATTGTACATAAGATTTTCTTGGCCGGAAGTGACGATGTTATACTTCCGGTCTCAATAGTTCAGTGGAACGCAATGTGCGTTCCATACACGGAGGTTTGGCGCCACTTGGGCAATTAAGGTTTGTTTGATTGATTTGATTCATTTGATATACACTATAAAAGAATTGTTTTGTGACACATTTGTATGTTGACGAAGGGGACTACATCCCCGAAAATGTTCCATATTAAAGTACACTGTACTTGTTTTCAAAAGACCTGAGAGTGCTTCTTTTTTGGCTGCTATGTATAGATATATATATATATTTTACAAAAAAATACATCAGATATATACATATGTATATAGAAATACATATATTCTATGTATCATTGGAATGTAAAATATTCATAACTACCTTCAGGTTAGCTCATTTGATTAAGCACAGTCAGGTTATCACACGATCAATAGGTGATTTTATTTTGCCTTTTGTGCTCTCGGCTGAAGTCTATGGAGAAAAGAAGTTAGCGCAATCGTTATATCAGAAATCCAACAGTTAGCATGCATCGGCTTTTGCTCATGTGCAAACATTATGCTTTCAACTTTTGATATGCTCACTAACACACGCACGTTAAAAGATTACTTCTGGCAGTGTTTGTGCGCGAGCGAAAAGCTCTAAATAGCACACTACTTGTAATCTAGCCAATAATATTTCTGACTCATACAACACACAGAAAATGTTAAATAAAACTTTACATATTATTTAGTATACCATATTATTCACAAAACTCTACAGGTTGATATAGCATTCAGTAAGTATTATCGTTGATTGACAAAAGACAGAATAGTCTAGGGTCCATTTAGAAATCAAGTGAGTCATTTTAATTCTTCATTTAATTTGTGTAATTTCCAAGTATTTATGAACAAATATGTAATTGTATAGTTTGTTTCTTATAATCTAAAATGTGCTTTAATTACAGGTTAAATTGCTTACAAATGTATCTGTCTGCAGTGAGCAGCAGCATGAGTCAAATATTTTATTGTATATGACTTGATAAATTAATAAGTATTAAATGATGTATTTCAATGCAAAATTACAAAATGAAAATGTTAGCAAACACAGGTCAGATCTATTCATCCAATTTGGCAATTCTAGTAAATTTTATGACCTAGATTGCAAGTGAAGCACTATCTTTATTATGGCCCTGTGCTAAAAATAGCGCACAAGCTATTACAAGTGGATAGTAAAATAGTTTTACCAGAGAATGTTAGTGCATGATATTACATTGTCATGTGATCATCCATTACATTACATTCTACGCTTGTGTTAATTTGTTGCTATGACTACCTATTCTGGTGTAGTGCTTTCTGGTCTTTATTTATTAAATTGCATACCAACCAGTCTCTGTAGATATGAGTACACTTTCCCTTTAAGACAGTAGATGACATATCTCCCAACATTTGTGGCTGGGTATCTGGGACTCAGTAGGTTCATAGGGGCTGGTTGCCATTTGGTGTGTCGAGCAATGTTGGGAAGGGTGGGTTAGTGGGTGGGATTGGGGGGGTGTCTGGGTGGTTGGTGGGTGTGTCTGAGCAGCTTGTTGGCATGTCTGGGTTTTCCATGGGAGGGGATAAGGAAAATTCTACAAATGGACACATATGGCTGTCTCAGAGGGACAGTGGGACAGAGCTCAGCATCAGGGACAGATAGTTGGGAGGTCTCACATGAATGCAATGTAAATAAAAACAAGAAAGACCTTCTGCTCTTTAGGGGAATAACTAAACACACAAGATGAAAAACCTTATTTACCAAATGTGTACTGCACAGCTAAGCTGGCTCCAGTCAAACAAATAGCTCCTCAGACTGTGTAAACCTGCTTTCTTTGGAGGGCCCGAAGATAAAAGGTTCATCACAATAGTGCTTTGTATATAAATATATGTATCACAATCGAGATTACAGGCCAGATATTCTAAAGGGATTATGGGCCAGATTTAACGCTTCCGCTCAAACTCCGCTAGAAGTGAGCTTTTTGTGCACGTCGGGTTGCGCTCATATTACAAATTGAAAGTAAAGAGTTTTCATGTGCTTACCGATAGGCAATAACGGATTCCCCCATAAAAGTCAATGGAGCAAAAAAGTTGGGGAAAAAGGAACACCCTACTTGTACGGAAACTCAATCGCATGTTCTCAAGTGTGCTAACCCAACATGAAAATATTAATATTTTACATTCCAATGTTCTTCACACAGAAGAAAATGTTCTATTTATTCATTAATACATATTTCTACATATAATAATAATAATAATAATGGTGTTTAGCATGCATTAATTCACCTGTGTGCATGCAGTGTGTATTGCCACTGAGAGTAAAAAAAAGCTCTATATAGCAATAACAATTCTCCTACAATTCTCCCTTTAAGTAATAGACCTGTTAATGTACAGGGAGTGCAGAATTATTAGGCAAATTAGTATTTTGACCACATCATCCTCTTTATGCATGTTGTCTTACTCCAAGCTGTATAGGCTCGAAAGCCTACTACCAATTAAGCATATTAGGTGATGTGCATCTCTGTAATGAGAAGGGGTGTGGTCTAATGACATCAACACCCTATATCAGGTGTGCATAACTATTAGGCAACTTCCTTTCCTTTGGCAAAATGGGTCAAAAGAAGGACTTGACAGGCTCAGAAAAGTCAAAAATAGTGAGATATCTTGCAGAGGGATGCAGCACTCTTAAAATTGCAAAGCTTCTGAAGCGTGATCATCGAACAATCAAGCGTTTCATTCAAAATAGTCAACAGGGTCGCAAGAAGCGTGTGGAAAAACCAAGGCGCAAAATAACTGCCCATGAACTGAGAAAAGTCAAGCGTGCAGCTGCCAAGATGCCACTTGCCACCAGTTTGGCCATATTTCAGAGCTGCAACATCACTGGAGTGCCCAAAAGCACAAGGTGTGCAATACTCAGAGACATGGCCAAGGTAAGAAAGGCTGAAAGACGACCACCACTGAAAAAGACACACAAGCTGAAACGTCAAGACTGGGCCAAGAAATATCTCAAGACTGATTTTTCTAAGGTTTTATGGACTGATGAAATGAGAGTGAGTCTTGATGGGTCAGATGGATGGGCCCGTGGCTGGATTGGTAAAGGGCAGAGAGCTCCAGTCCGACTCAGACGCCAGCAAGGTGGAGGTGGAGTACTGGTTTGGGCTGGTATCATCAAAGATGAGCTTGTGGGGCCTTTTCAGGTTGAGGATGGAGTCAAGCTCAACTCCCAGTCCTACTGCCAGTTTCTGGAAGACACCTTCTTCAAGCAGTGGTACAGGAAGAAGTCTGCATCCTTCAAGAAAAATATGATTTTCATGCAGGACAATGCTCCATCACACGCGTCCAAGTACTCCACAGCATGGCTGGCAAGAAAGGGTATAAAAGAAGAAAATCTAATGACATGGCCTCCTTGTTCACCTGATCTGAACCCCATTGAGAACCTGTGGTCCATCATCAAATGTGAGATTTACAAGGAGGGAAAACAGTACACCTCTCTGAACAGTGTCTGGGAGGCTGTGGTTGCTGCTGCACGCAATGTTGATGGTGTACAGATCAAAACACTGACAGAATCCATTGATGGCAGGCTTTTGAGTGTCCTTGCAAAGAAAGGTGGCTATATTGGTCACTGATTTGTTTTTGTTTTGTTTTTGAATGTCAGAAATGTATATTTGTGAATGTTGAGATGTTATATTGGTTTCACTGGTAAAAATAAATAATTGAAATGGGTATATATTTGTTTTTTGCATACAAAGAGAGAAGCGCTCTACCAGGAACGAACAACAGCTCAGTGGCTTGTTCTATGGCGATTTACCACCCGGAAGCAGCCTCTTTTAGACCAGTGTGCTTTTCACAGAAGAAAACTTTCCTGAAGTATATCAGTCTGATCCCGCCAAGTAAGGTCAGTCCAGCCCCGAAATACCAGGCAATTCTCCTCTGAACAAGGAACATGACAACTCCAGACGATCTTACTGGGCTGGACTGACCTTACTTGGCAGGATCAGACTGATATACTTCAGGAAAGTTTTCTTCTGTGAAAAGCACACTGGTCTAAAAGAGGCTGCTTCCGGGTGGTAAATCGCCATAGAACAAGCCACTGAGCTGTTGTTCGTTCCTGGTAGAGCGCTTCTCTCTTTGTAATGTTCCTTGTTCAGAGGAGAATTGCCTGGTATTTTGGGGCTGGACTGACCTTACTTGGCAGGATCAGACTGATATACTTCAGGAAAGTTTTCTTCTGTGAAAAGCACACTGGTCTAAAAGAGGCTGCTTCCGGGTGGTAAATCGCCATAGAACAAGCCACTGAGCTGTTGTTCATTCCTGGTAGAGCGCTTCTCTCTTTGTAAACCAGACGTGGACTCCTTGCCCAGTGTGCTTAGAGGAATGTGGCTGCACCTCACTGACGAGGCCCATAGGAGGCCGAAACGATCGTCTGGGGTTGTCATGTTCCTTGTTCAGAGGAGAATTGCCTGGTATTTCGGGGCTGGACTGACCTTACTTGGCAGGATCAGACTGATATACTTCAGGAAAGTTTTCTTCTGTGAAAAGCACACTGGTCTAAAAGAGGCTGCTTCCGGGTGGTAAATCGCCATAGAACAGCCACTGAGCTGTTGTTCGTTCCTGGTAGAGCGCTTCTCTCTTTGTATGCAAATTATTATGACCCTGGGGAAGTCTCCCTATGGGTGATGGGGGAAACCAGACGTGGACTCCTTGCCCAGTGTGCTTAGAGGAATGTGGCTGCACCTCACTGACGAGGCCCATAGGAGGCCGAAACAATCGTCTGGGGTTGTCATGTTCCTTGTTCAGAGGAGAATTGCCTGGTATTTCGGGGCTGGACTGACCTTACTTGGCAGGATCAGACTGATATACTTCAGGAAAGTTTTCTTCTGTGAAAAGCACACTGGTCTAAAAGAGGCTGCTTCCGGGTGGTAAATCACCATAGAACAAGCCACTGAGCTGTTGTTCGTTCCTGGTAGAGCGCTTCTCTCTTTGTATGCAAATTATTATGACCCTGGGGAAGTCTCCCTATGGGTGATGGGGGAAATCAGACGTGGACTCCTTGCCCAGTGTGCTTAGAGGAATGTGGCTGCACCTCACTGACGAGGCCCATAGGAGGCCGAAACGATCGTCTGGGGTTGTCATGTTCCTTGTTCAGAGGAGAATTGCCTGGTATTTCGGGGCTGGACTGACCTTACTTGGCAGGATCAGACTGATATACTTCAGGAAAGTTTTCTTCTGTGAAAAGCACACTGGTCTAAAAGAGGCTGCTTCCGGGTGGTAAATCGCCATAGAACAAGCCACTGAGCTGTTGTTCATTCCTGGTAGAGCGCTTCTCTCTTTGTATGCAAATTATTATGACCCTGGGGAAGTCTCCCTATGGGTGATGGGGGAAACCAGACGTGGACTCCTTGCCCAGTGTGCTTAGAGGAATGTGGCTGCACCTCACTGACGAGGCCCATAGGAGGCCGAAACGATCGTCTGGGGTTGTCATGTTCCTTGTTCAGAGGAGAATTGCCTGGTATTTCGGGGCTGGACTGACCTTACTTGGCAGGATCAGACTGATATACTTCAGGAAAGTTTTCTTCTGTGAAAAGCACACTGGTCTAAAAGAGGCTGCTTCCGGGTGGTAAATCGCCATAGAACAAGCCACTGAGCTGTTGTTCGTTCCTGGTAGAGCGCTTCTCTCTTTGTATGCAAATTATTATGACCCTGGGGAAGTCTCCCTATGGGTGATGGGGGAAACCAGACGTGGACTCCTTGCCCAGTGTGCTTAGAGGAATGTGGCTGCACCTCACTGACGAGGCCCATAGGAGGCCGAAACGATCGTCTGGGGTTGTCATGTTCCTTGTTCAGAGGAGAATTGCCTGGTATTTCGGGGCTGGACTGACCTTACTTGGCAGGATCAGACTGATATACTTCAGGAAAGTTTTCTTCTGTGAAAAGCACACTGGTCTAAAAGAGGCTGCTTCCGGGTGGTAAATCGCCATAGAACAAGCCACTGAGCTGTTGTTCGTTCCTGGTAGAGCGCTTCTCTCTTTGTATGCAAAATATATTTGTTTTTTGTTAAGTTGCCTAATAATTATGCACAGTAATAGTCACCTGCACACACAGATATCCCCCTAAAATAGCTATAACTAAAAACAAACTAAAAACTACTTCCAAAACTATTCAGCTTTGATATAACAAGTTTTTTGGGTTCATTGAGAACATGGTTGTTGTTCAATAATAAAATTAATCCTCAAAAATACAACTTGCCTAATAATTCTGCACTCCCTGTAGATAAGAGGTTTAATCACTAAATGTTGATAGGGGATTATTCACTAATTGTTGAGAAGGGGTTTATGTAACAATTACTAACCAAGCGGCTGTAGGGTAAAGCCGTAGTACTGTAAGTCCCCTATCTACACTATTTTTTATGCCTCCATCTGGGGGGTTTAAGAAGGTGCCCCACCTATCCTCTGGCATCAACCCCAAGTGAACCTTGGGGAATGAGGTTTACAAGGGGGCTTTGCCCCCCTTGAAATCCCCGGGCAGCGGCAAAAAAGATAGTGAAGATGGGGGAATTACAGTGCATCGGGCTGTTAGTGTAACAAAACATGGTTCAAAATATATCAAAAATAAAAATGTTTTATGTTTCATGTAACAAAACAAAAATATGAAATATTAGCTTTATCCGGAAGTGTTTGGGTAATACTAGGATTATGCTAGCATTACCTGGGTAAAGGCCAATGTATGATTTTACATTGGGCTTTACCAACAGTAGTGTCCGGATTACCTGGGTATTCCTAGGATTACTCAATATCTGAGTTTACCCATAGCATACATATACAGTATATATATATATATATATATATATATATATATATATATATATATATATATATATATATATATATATATATATATATATATATATATATATATATATACTGTATATATATAAATATATATACTGTATATACTGTATATGATTATATATAGGTATTGATATATATAGGAATATCTATTTATAAACAGATTTAACATATTCTGCTATGTTCAGAACATTGGAATGTGAAATATTTAAATTAAATACCGCAATAACATTATAATATTGCAGAAATATGATTTTACATGTTTTCATCTACTTGCCAGCAAATAGCTGCAATGCATGTATATATATGTCTATATATGTGTACATATTTGTTTATATGTTTATATGTGTACTAGTCCTAAAGCCCGTTCACACGGGCCGTATTATTTTCTTTGTTATTTTCATTTTTCATCTCTCTCTCTCTCTCTCTCTCTCTCTCTCTCTCTCTCTCTCTCTCTCTCTCTCTCTCTCTCTCTCTCTCCTTGCTGGTCCTCGCGCTGCTGTCATTCACCCCTGCGCGTGCGATCAGCTCTCTCTCCTTGCCGGTCCTCGCGCTGCTGTCATTCACCCCTGCGCATGCGATCAGCTCTCTCTCCTTGCCGGTCCTCGCGCTGCTGTCATTCACCCCTGCGCGTGCGATCAGCTCTCTCTCCTTGCCGGTCCTCGCGCTGCTGTCATTCACCCCTGCGCGTGCTATCAGCTCTCTCTCCTCCACTTGCCGGTCCTCGCGCTGCTGTCATTCACCCCTGCGCGTGCGATCAGCTGGGCCCTTTCACTTGCCAGGTCCTCGCGCTGCTGTCGGGTGGGTGCGCGTGCGATCAGCTGTCTAAGGCCAAGTGTTTGTCTGTACTGCGCATGACGGCTTCAGACAAACACTTGTCTTTTATAATATAGGATATATGTCTGTAAATACATATGTACACATATAGATATATACATACATAAGTACACATATCTAAACATATATATATTTATATATAGGTATCAAAGGTAGTTAAGCACTCTAGGTATCCTTTGCGAAATATCAAAACTGCCCAGGGTGCCCAACAAAGTGTCATATAGTACCAGAAAAAGAAAAGGCACTCACTGTGTCTTGCTTTCAAATAATTTAATATAGTAAATATAAAGTTTCGGGGTCTCCTCCATTATCAAACAAACATCACAGTGTAAGAACAAACTTACCCGTCCTAAATACAGTACAAACATTGAACAGTGCAGAGCGGCGATGCCAATCGCGTCTCCGGAAGTGGCTCCTCCCCCAGTAAGGTTGTGTTATGTAACTTCCGTACCCATGGCAACCCGATTCTCGATCAGCAGCGTCTAGGAAAAAACACAGAATATAGCATAACAACATGGTATAGCATCATATAACATCAGCATTGTGATAATCTTATTGACAAGGGAAAAGTTTAAGCCTGATGGGTTACAGTATAGTCTGTCATACGAATGTTAACACTTTTTTACAACTGACTTATAAACTATATATCCTAATATAGTGCAGTTGAATGTTATATGTAAGATCAGACAAAGATACTAATTTTTTATTATTGAGCTGAAGCAGATAATATACTACTAGCTATTACTAATGTACTCACACATTGCATTATACATCGGCATTATTTCCAAGGAACAGTTAGAGAATAATAAGATGCAAAGGGACAATTTGAGCTAAATTAAAGGATAACATTCTCTAAAAACATTCTTTAAAAGTACTCCCTAGCAAATATTACTTGGACAGTATTAGGATTCTTCACAAGAAACAGTGCCAATCCAGGTTTACATTCAGTCCCTGGGGTGTCATGGTGCCCAGGGTGCAAATCCATCTTGCTTCCCGTTAAAGCAATAGCTTAGCTCTGTCCCCTCCTCGTGTCAGGGGTGGTATATGATAGATAATTGTGTATCTCAAATCTCTAGTCGTATGATTGGCATGGGCAAAATGTCTGGCCACGGCTGGTCAGAATCTCCCTTCTCTATTGCTTTTCTGATCGCAGACCGGTGATTGGCCATTCTGGTCCTAAGATCATTGACCGTCTTCCCTACATAAAATAGTCCACAAATGCAGTGTAGGAGATATATGATAAAATTAGTTGTACAAGTTACTCTGTATTTGATAGGAAAATGTTTTGTGCCATATGGGTGATTGAAACTACTGCCTGTTGTTAGTCCGCCAAAGGTTGTACAGCCCAGGCATCTGTAACAGCCTGGTTTATTCTGCAGCCATGTGTCTTTTATATAGTAACTCCTTGGGTCAGTTTTTATCAATTTATCTCTCAAAGAATAGGCCCTCCGGTAGCCCACTCTTGGTGGATTCATTTTTTGGAAAGGCAGGTCTTTGTCTGATGATAATAGTGACCAGTTTTCTCTCAGTTTCTGTACAAAACCATTCTTAACTATGGTAAAGGTAGTAATAAAAGTCATTTTGTCATCCTCTTTGGAGTACTCTTTTGGCTTAAGTATATTCTGTTTTGTAAGATGTGAGACTTTTTCTTTACACTCCTTCAGTAGGCCTTGTTGATATTTCTGTGTTAAAACAGCAACGCAGCCATTCCGAGTCTTGTCGGCATAGCTGTACCGCAAGCCTTTTAGCCTGTAACGCAACGTCAGTCCCACACTCAAAAAATTATGTTTTTTTCATGGGATTCCCATAGCGCTGCCATTCCGAGTTTTGCGGTGACTGTAGAGATGTCCCAAATAGTTCGCCGGTGAATAGTTCCCGGCGAACATAGCTTGTTCGCCACGGCGGGCGAACCTATGCGATGTTCGGTCCGCCCCCTATTCGTCATCATTGAGTAAACTTTGACCCTGTACCTCACAGTCAGCAGACACATTCCAGCAGCAGACCCTCCCTCCCAGACCCTCCCACCTCCTGGACAGCATCCATTTTCGATTCATTCGGAAGCTGCATTCTTAGTGAGAGGAGGGACAGTGTAGCTGCTGCTGATTTAATAGGGAAATCGATAGCTAGGCTAGTGTATTCAGTGTCCACTACAGTCCTGAAGGACTCATCTGATCTCTGCTGTAAGGACAGCACCCCAAAACATCAGAACATCAGTCTGCTTTTTTTTTTTTCCTGTGTAATCTAATTGCAGTTGCCTGCCTGCCAGCGTGTGTGTCAGGCTCACAGCGTATACTGTGCCCACTTGCCCAGTGCCACCACTCATATCTGGTGTAACAGTAGTGTACATTTAAAAAAAAAAACTTTTTTGACTGTGAAATAATAGCAGTCAGTTTCCTTCACACGTGTGCGTTTCAGGGCCTGCCAGGGCACAGTGTCACACCAGTGCAACTCATATCTGGTGTAACAGTAGTGTACGTTTAACACCTTAAGGACAAGGACATTTTTCAATTTCTTTCCCTTAAGGACCAGGGCTATTTTTACATTTCTGCGGTGTTTGTGTTTAGCTGTAATTTTTCTCTTACTCATTTACTGTACCCACACATATTATATACCGTTTTCTCGCCATTAAATGGACTTTCTAAAGATACCATTATTTTTATCATATCTTATAACTTACTATAAAAAAAATTATAAAATATGACGAAAAAATGGAAAAAACACACTTTTTCTAACTTTGACCCCCAAAATCTGTTACACATCTTCAACCACCAAAAAACACCCATGCTAAATAGTTTCTAAATTTTGTCCTGAGTTTAGAAATACCCAATATTTACATGTTCTTTGCTTTTTTTGCAAGTTATAGGGCAATAAGTACAAGTAGCATTTTGCTATTTCCAAACCACTTTTTTTCAAAATTAGCGCTAGTTACATTGTTACACTGATATCTTTCAGGAATCCCTGAATATCCCTTGACATGTATATATTTTTATTTAGAAGACATCCCAAAGTACTGCTCTAGGCCCATTTTGGTATATTTCATGACACCATTTCACCTCCAAATGAGATCAAATAAAGAAAAAATTCACTTTTCATAATTTTTTTCACAAACTTTAGGTTTCTCACTGAAATTATTTGCAAACAACTTGTGCAATTATGGCATAAATGGTTGTAAACGCTTCTCTGGGATCCCGTTTGTTCATAAATAGCAGACATATATGGCTTTGGCATTGCCACTGCGCACCACACATGTATTATGCCCAGCAGTGAAGGGGTTAATTAGGGAGCATGTAGGGAGTTTCTAGGGTTAACTTTAGCTTTAGTGTAGTGTAGTAGACAACCCCAAGTATTGATCTAGGCCCATCTTGGTATATTTCATGCCACCATTTCACCGCCAAATGTGATCAAATAAAAAAAATGTTAAATTTTTTACAATTTTAGGTTTCTCACTGAAATTATTTACAAACAACTTGTGCAATTATGGCATAAATGGTTGTAAATGCTTCTCTGGGATCCCCTTTGTTCAGAAATAGCAGACATTTATGGCTTTTGTGTTGCTTTTTGGTAATTAGAAGGCTGCTAAATGCTGCTGCGCATCACATGTGTATTATGCCCAGCAGTGCAGGGGTTAATTAGATAGCTTGTAGTGAGCTTGCAGGGTTAATTTTAGCTTTAGTGTAGAGATCAGCCTCCCACCTGAGAGATCCCACCCCCTGATCCCTCCCAAACATCTCTCTTCCCTCCCCCACCCCACAATTGTCCCCGCCATCTTAAGTACTGGCAGAAAGTCTGCCAGTACTAAAATAAAAGGCTTTTTTTTTATGATTTTTTTTTTTTTTAAATATCTGTTTAGCTGTTATGGACCCCCCCTTAGCCCCAACCTCTCTGATCCCCCCAAACAGCTTTATAACTCTTGCCCACATCCTATTTGCTGCCATCTTGGGTTCTGGCAGCTGTCTGCCAGTACCCAATTTGCCTCCCAAAAAATTTTTTTTTTATTTTTTTTTATGTAATTACATTTTTTCTGTAGTGTAGCTGACCCCCTAATACCCTCTCCCCCTCCCAGATCCTTTTGACAATTATTTCCCCCCCTCCCTCTCCCTCTCTCCCATTCATTAATTCACTGGTGGCAGTGGCTGTTACGAGATTGTGCGCACACATGCGCGTGCACGCGCGCTCCCTGCAGGCCCCCGCACGCTCCCGACACCCGGTGTGCACATTGCACATTCAGGAACCGCCCACCCGCCTCCCTGCAGCTGCTCCCACCCACCAACGATCGGGCCCATCGCTACCGGTGCAGAGAGGGCCACAGAGTGTCTCTCTCTGCATCGGTTTTGGAAAAAAGGTATTGCAGTGATGCCTCAATGTCGAGGCATCACAGCAATAGCTTGAAAGCGGCTGGAAGCGATCAGGATCGCTTCCAGCCACTTTAAACCCTGATGTCGTACAGGGTACGTCGCTGGTCTTTAAAGACCAGGTTGTGTGCGACGTACCCTGTACGATATGCGTCGTTAAAGGGTTAAAAAAACAACACTTTTTTGACTGTGAAATAATAGCAGTCAGTTTCCTTCACACGTGTGCGTTTCAGGGCCTGCCAGGGCACAGTGTCACACCAGTGCAACTCATATCTGGTGTAACAGTAGTGTACATTAAAAAAAAAATAGAAATTTGACTGTGAAATAATAGCAGTCAGTTTCCTTCACACGTGTGCGTTTCAGGGCCTGCCAGGGCACAGTGTCACACCAGTGCAACTCATATCTGGTGTAACAGTAGTGTACATTAAAAAAAAACTAGAAATTTGACTGTGAAATAATAGCAGTCAGTTTCCTTCACGCGTGTGCGTTTCAGGGCCTGCCAGGGCACAGTGTCACACCAGTGCAACTCATATCTGGTGTAACAGTAGTGTACATTAAAAAAAAACTAGAAATTTGACTGTGAAATAATAGCAGTCAGTTTCCTTCACACGTGTGCGTTTAAGGGCCTGCCAGGGCACAGTGCCACACCAGTGCAACTCATATCTGGTGTAACAGTAGTGTACATTAAAAAAAAATAGAAATTTGACTGTGAAATAATAGCAGTCAGTTTCCTTCACACGTGAGCGTTTCAGGGCCTGCCAGGGCACAGTGTCACACCAGTGCAACTCATATCTGGTGTAACAGTAGTGTACATTTTAAAAAAAAATTTTTTTGACTGTAATAGATTGAATAGCAGTTAGTTGTCTGCAAGCGTGTGTGTCAGGCCTACAGCGTCTACTCTGCCAACTTCTGCCAGTGCACAGTGCCACTCATATCTGTTGTCACAATAGCTTGCACGCATAGTACCACTAATCGGAAAAAAAATGACAGGCAGAGGCAGGCCACCCCGCAGGGGCCGTCGTGGTTGTGGTGCTGTGATTCCCTTTGGCCCTAGAATAATGCCCAGTGTTCAGAGGCCACGTACCCTGAACTCGAAAAGATCTGAGGACATAGTTGACTGGCTAACACAGGACACCCAATCTTCTACAGCTTCCACTCGGAACCTTGACGCACCATCCTCCTCCAGCTTAGCTTCGGGCACCTCTCAAGTTACCACTCGCCCACCTGCCACCACCACCAACACTAGCACCACAGCCGCTTCACTTGATCTGTCAGAGGAGTTATTTACACATCAGTTGGAAGAAATGAGTGATGCGCAACCATTATTGCCAGAGGATGTAGATAACAGGGATATGTCTCAGTCAGGCAGCATTACACACATGGACGTACGGTGTGATGATGATGATGTTGTACCCGCTGCTGCTTCCTTTGCTGAGTTGTCAGATACAAGTGAAGCGGTTGATGATGACGATGCGTCCGTGGATGTCACGTGGGTGCCCGCTAGAAGAGAAGAAGAACAGGGGGAAAGTTCAGATGGGGAGACAGAGAGGAGGAGGAGTCGAGTTGGAAGCATGGGGAGGTCGTCGCAAGGAGCTAGTGGCAAAGTCAGACAGCATGCATCGGCACCCGGGGTCAGCCAGACAGCACGCCAATCAACGCATGCTGTTGCCACCACCAGAATGCCGTCATTGCAGAGCTCAGCAGTGTGGCATTTTTTTTTGTGTCTGCCTCTGACAACAGCGATGCCATTTGCAACCTGTGCCAAAAGAAACTGAGTCGTGGGAAATCCAACACCCACCTAGGTACAACTGCTTTGCGAAGGCACATGATCGCACATCACAAACGCCTATGGGATCAACACATGAGTACAAGCAGCACACAAACTCAAAGTCGCCATCCTCCTCCTGGTCCAGCATCTTCAACCACGTCAACCACTGCTGTCCTCCTTGCCCCCTCTCAACCATCCGCCACTCCGTCTCTTGCCTTGAGCAGTTCCTGCTCATCTGCCCACAGTCAGGTGTCTGTCAAGGACATGTTTGAGAGTAAGAAGCCAATGTCACAAAGTCACCCCCTTGCCCGGCATCTGACAGCTGGCTTGTCTGAACTCTTAGCCCGCCAGCTTTTACCATACAAGCTGGTGGAGTCTGAGGCGTTCCAAAAATTTGTAGCTATTGGGACACCGCAGTGGAAGGTACCCGGCCGAAATTTCTTTGCACAAAAGGCAATCCCCAACCTGTGTTTTAAAGCATGTTATTCCAAACAATTTAGGAATTTTAGGTGATTTATGCCCTTTATGGATTAAAACCAGACTCTGCATCAACTATGTAATTTTCCATGGGAGTTTTGCCATGGATCCCCCTCCGGCATGCCACAGTCCAGGTGTTAGTCCCCTTGAAACAACTTTTCCATCACTATTGTGGCCAGAAAGAGTCCCTGTGGGTTTTAAAATTTGCCTGCCTATTGAAGTCTATGGCGGTTCGCCAGTTTGTGAACATTTGCGGAAATTCGCATTCGCCGTTCGCGAACGGAAAATTTTATGTTCGCGACATCACTATAAATATGTCATAATGGAAGGTATTAGAAAAAAAATTCCCACCAAGAAATTCAAGAAATTCTTGGGACTGTATTTTATGCATCAATGCCCTCTACCGCACATAACTCGTAATCTAGCTGCCTGTCTTTTAAATGAGTAAAATGAACACAATATTATAGCATTTCTTTTGTAAAAATATTAATAACTGATGTCCCTAAAAATGAGTACTGCAATAAACAAAAATAGAAAGAACATGTAGCTTTAAACACATTTCCAATTCCCTTATAAAATTTGCTTAATTCTCTTGGTATCCTTCTAATGAAGGATAAGCCTAGATAGATTAATATGTGCTCAGGAGCGTGCACGTGATTGTCGCATTCATCATAATGTTGTGCACTCTAGACAAGTGTTCTACTTCTTTATAACAGTTTGGAACCTAATTGTTAGAGCATCTGTCTAAGGGAACATTTATTTTTATTCAATGTTAAAATTCAAACATTTTAACCTTTTTCATCCTTTTTTACCCACAATTCCCCCTCAATTGGAACAAAAGAAAATACCTAAGGCCTTCTTTGCAGTATATAAAACATATGGAATAAGTATATGGTATCATGATCTGTGTATTTACAGTGTGCCAATGATTCATTCTAATAAAGGCTATGAATATTTAGTTGTACATGTCAAAAGAGAAAAAACAATTGGAACAGAGGAAAATAAACTGAACCCAAATTTATTCTTTGATGATTCAGATAGAGCATGTAATTTTAAGCAACTTTCTTATTTATTCCTATTATTATCAATTTTTCTTCCTTCTATTGGTATCTTTATTTGAAAAAGCAGCTTACGAGCTGGCCCATTTTTGGTTAAGCACCCTGGATAGTGCTTGCTGATTGGTGGGTACATTTAGCCACCAATCAGCAAGTGCTACCCAGGTGCTAAACCAAAGATGGGCCAGCTCGTAAGCTTACATTCCTGCTTTTTTCAAATAAAGATACCAAGAGAACAAAGAAAAGTGATAATAGGAGTAAATTAGAAAGTTGCTTATAATTGCATGCTCTGAATCATGAAAGAAAATGTTGGGTTCAGTATCCCTTTAATTTAGGCTAGGTCTAGACCCCATAATCATTTCCTTCTTGCATTGTATTAATTTATCAAAGGAATCACATACATCTGTCTGAAATAGTTCTTTTGCTGCATGGACAAACTTTTGTTGGCATGGATTGTTAAAGTCTTCATGTTTATTTTTGTGCAAAATATGCACTGTTATCTAATATGGCAGCTAACATATAGTAATTAGTTTCCATGATAGCATAGTAAATAGCAACAATAATTAATACAAATATAAGATAGGTTTAATATACTAAATATGTCATAATGGAAGGTATTAGAAAACATTTTCCCACCAAGAAATTAAATAAATTCTTGGAATTGTATTTTATGCATCAATGAAATCAGTAATTTCACTTTGATTATGTTTAATTACAGCACAATAGTTGTATCCAAGAAACTGTAATTCTTACAATAATGTATCTACGTCAGAAACTATTAGTTTATGAGCTGTATCTGTAAGTAAATATAAAAATAGCCAAAAGATTTTCTAACTGATGATCAACTATTATGCTTTATGGTAAAATCCTTATTAAAAACAAAAGAACATATATTCCCAACCTAAACTAACCATATAGAAAGAAAGATGCATAAATGAATGAATTACTCATTGATTTGTAAATGTTAGACTGATGCACATTAGTCAGTTCTTCAACATTACAAGGGGTGTTACCTAAAGGAATCAACCCACATGGAAATGTAACTACATATAGAGAATAGTTGATTCCAGTCCTTGGATGAACATAATAGAAATGTGCGATTCGTTTCGGATCGATTCGGAAATTCGTCCGAATTCGTAAAATTCGGGATTCGGATCGATTCGAATTTCCGAATTAAAATAGTGCTGAATCTACAGAATAAATCCGAATTAGTTTGGATTTATTCGGTAGATTCAGATGGCCATGGATTACACTAGTATTGTACAGTATATTAGGTTATATCACTCTGCTATGGGTTACACCTAATATACAGTACATATACTAGTCTAATACACAGCACATCCCACCTAACACTTACCGAAAATCTGAATTTCCGAGACGAACCGAATCGAACCGAATCCAGCCGAATTTATTTGAATCCGAATAAATCCGAAACGAATCTGAAACGAATTGATTCAAATTTTTCCGAATTCGAATCAATACAAACTGAAATTCGAAAAAATCCGAATTGATCCGAACCGAATTTTTTCGCCATGCACATGTCTAGAACATAATTCAAAACATTGAGCATTGGGTTAAAATTAAAAACACCAATTTTTCAAGTAGCAAAAAAAACTGTAATAAAGTTTAGAATGTCCTATCTTAGATGCAACACAGACTTTAATGTTGTTTTATATCTATTAATTTTTGTCTCAATCCTGAAGATGACAAAGTGAAGTCCTAAGTAGGGATGGGCGAATGTGGTGAAAGTACAATTTGTTTAGTAAAACGAATAGTCCATTGACATTTGTTTTGGACAATAGAATGTTGATAACAATGAAAATCCATTCAAATTTGATAATCAAATGTTATTTATGGTTTTCGAAT
Organism: Bombina bombina; assembly: GCF_027579735.1. NCBI lineage: Eukaryota > Metazoa > Chordata > Amphibia > Anura > Bombinatoridae > Bombina > Bombina bombina. The sequence goes on along the minus strand of NC_069503.1, from coordinate 145,744,202 downwards.
GTTAATTTCATTTTCGAATTTTATTATCTACATTTATAATATTGAATGTAACATTTAATGAAATAAATACTATTCAGAAGCTCAATATTTCATGTGGTAGGGAATTTAGTAAATTTATACATAATAGATACAAATATAGAAATTTTAATGTTTCTATTTCAAATATTGCATTTAAAGATTAGAAATACGATTACAAATATTTAAATTCGATAAATATTGCATAATTCAAATCAAATTATTAGAAAATTTCTAATTTAATATTACATTTAAAGATAGCACTAGAAATAGAATTACATTATACAGGTAATATTGGGAAAAGATAATTGGGAATTTCTATAGAACTGTGATTTATCTCGGGTGTTTGTGAGCATCGAGTTTATCACTCGTAAGTTAAAAGTAAACACGATAGCTTGAGCGCAATTTAACCTAATGCACTTCGGGATAGCACATCCTCAGAGCTCTGGTTAACTGTTTTGAAAACAAAAATAACACTTCAAAAATATATAACAAAGTAAAGTTACACTCATAATAACACTTTCTAATAAAAACATTTTTATTTTAAATATTGCACACAAAAAGTTATTACTCAAATATATGAGGTCTCGGGTGTTAGAAAAAAAGGCAGGCAAAGGGCTTTAACATTGAAACACATACATATACATGTCTAAATATGTATATATATATACACACACACAAACAAAGGATGCACTCACAGGTCTTTTTCACTTCAAGTACACGATACTTTAATGTTGTAACGTTTTCGGTGATCTAGTCCCCTTCGTCAGCATACAAACGTGATAAACAAAGCCTCTTTTATAGTGTATTGTAACAAATCAAATAACACAAACCTAATTGTCCCCAGTAGCGCCAAAAACATCCGTGTTTGGAACGCAATCTGCGTTCCACTGTGATAGCCGAAACCGGAAGTTGAATTACGTCACTTCCGGTATTCGCCAATGCAAACAAAACGTGTACTATGCTTATTATATACATTATTAGCATAGATATGTATTATTATTCATACTATATGTGAGCAACAAAGCATAACAACAAATGTACCAGGCTAATCTGCAAATTAATAATGGTCCGTATTAACATCAGTTATAAACGGTTGCCATAAAAACCCACAAAATCATTTCAACAAAGTTCCACCTAAATATCAAAGTTAATTGAAATAAATAGTGAAACATTATAGCAACTTGAATCACACAGTGGCTAATTTATGTAGTAAAGTGATATCGAAAATTACAATAAAATATGCACCCCCAGTATGAGTCACACCAATCAGATTTATAAAAGACCCTTAAGGTCTGGCATCATGTTCAAGCCGCCAGGTTGTATGGTGCCAACCCGAAAGATCCACTGTGCCTCGCACTTAAGTAGTTGCTTGTTGCGGTCACCACCTCTCTCCAATGCTGGTACAAGATCAATTAAAATGTAGCGGATAGAAGAGATGGAATGTCCCTTATTGGCAGAGTGCCTTGACACTGGTTGGTCAGAATCGCCGCATTTTAAAGCAGTTCTAATTGCATGTCGATGATTAGCCATGCGTTCACGTAGTGTGCCGGAAGTCTTGCCTATGTAAAAATTAGAACACGGGAAAAATAAAAGATACACCACGTGTGTGGTGGTACACGTGATAGAGTGTCTGATGGCAAAGATACGGTTTGTATGTGGGTGTGAAACGTTTTAGTGCAAATCAGGCCATTACAAGTTGTGCAGCCTAAACAGCAGTAAGATCCTTTTGATGTTACCCCTTGTGCCAGATATATATATATATATTTAGTTATATGTGTGTACATATGTATTTATGTCTTTATTATCAGTGCGCCACGTGGAATTGTTGTCCTGCATTAGGCTAGAATATTAAGCACTTTTCATTCCCAGTTAAAAATCAATATTATTCTCAGGGCCGGATTTACCATTAGGCAGAGTAGGTATGTGCCTGCAGGCGCCTTCCATAGAGGGGCGCCTGTCTCTGTGCTAAATATGCCTTTTCTGCACACATCTGCGGCTCTGTCCTCACTCACCATAGTAGATAATAATTTTGCCCTAAACAAAGATGGCCACCACGTTGGCTGGTCTGGTCCGTTTCTCCAGTGAATGTAGACAGAGCAGCCCGATCAGCCTGAGACTCAGTGTGTGTAGGTTGGTTCTTTTATGGGGAGTGACAGTGAGTGACTATTTGTGCACTATTACAGAGTGCTCTGAGTGCACAGATGGCAGTCTTTCATAGAAAATACCATAGGTATAAATATTTTTGCAAAAATGCAGAATTTCAGGGCTGTTGCACAGGATAAACGGACTTTAAAAAAAAAAAAACTGACCTTGGTTGATTGTGCATTTTGCAGACTTGGGGCGCCATGTACTAAGCAGTCAGCGAGCTACCCGCAAAAAATCTTGCGTCAAAACTCGCAAACTGATATGTACAAAGAAGTCAACTATGTTCAAACTTGCATATTTAAAATTGCGAGCGTACTTTATCCGCCAAACCTCGCTACCTCTCCATTTTTCACTGTAATTAGACACATTTGACCAACAACTCGCCATAAACTAATGTACTAAAAATTCTATTTGTCCACTCGCTACAATTTCCGCTCCCACCTTGTTATTTTTGCCTTGCCACCTTTTAGGTGGCGGGCAAGGTACAAAACAATAGGAAAGTCAATGTAGATGCCAGTCTAGACATATATAAAAGGCAGTAATATCAGCGCTGAACTTACATTGTTGATTTCAGCAGCTATGGAGACACTTTTGTATTTGTTTATTCTCCGTGTGATGAAAATCCGGTCTAGAAGACAGAATACTGGAAATGTCACTAATCGATTGGTTAGAAGAAGGAGAGTTCGTGTCCCCCGTGTATACCGTCCACGGGTTGGTTTGCACGGCCTTTCTGACCGAGAGATCATATAAAGATTCCGGCTTGATCGTGAATCCATATTACACTTGCATCGAGAGATTGAAGATTATTTGGAGCCGATGATGGCTCGTTCACGAGCTATTCTGGGACTATTGAAACTATTAGCTGCATTGCATTTTATGGCAACAGGCTCCTTTCAGGCATTATTGGAATGAGTCAATCTGCTTTTTCAAAAGTCATAGGGGCTATGATGGTTATTTTTCCTCGATATGTTGGTTTGCCATCTACCCCTGAAGAATGGCAATCTATAAAGTAAAATTTCTATAGGATGGCTGGGATGCCCAATGTCCTAGGGGCCATAGACTGTACCCATGTTGCTGTAAGACCACTTCAAGCTCGTGAGGAGATCTATAGGAATAGAAAGCATTTCCATTCCTTGAATGTTCAGATGGTCTGTGACCCCAACATGAGGATAATCAGTGTCCGTTCAAACTACACAGGCTCATGTCATTTTTCTTACATCTTAAGGCAGACTGGCTTATACCGGAAGTTCGAGGACAGAGATATGCCTGAAGGATGGCTTCTAGGTAAGTATAACTGGCGTCTAATTTGTCTATTTTAATTTCCATGTACATAAATTGCGCCAAATTTGTCGACTGTAATTAAAGAGTAAGGTGTTGTATATATTTAATTTGTATAGTATTAGTTGTGAATATTTATAATTATTTTTATATTAATATTTATATTTCTTTTATGTCCTATTAGGAGATGGAGGGTACTCATGTACAGAATGACTGTTGACTCCCTATAACAACCCACAGACCAGAAATCAAGTAAGTTTCAATGAAGCTCATCGATCTACCAGGGGTATAATTGAGAGGACTTTCGGTCTTTTGAAAATGTGGTTTCAATGTCTTGAAATAGCAAAAATAACAAAAATAACGCTCTGTAATCACTGCTCAAAAAATGTGGAACAATAATAAAGTTGTTTAGAAAACTTGAACTTTTATAGTAGCCAAATTCCTTTCCGGCGACTACTATGACGTTTCTGACACCTTGCATGTCACGTGTTAATAATTGGCCATACAATTCTACTGACATTTAAGTACATTAGCTTAGTCGCAACGAGCGAGGTGTCAAATTTATCAATAATCCGCCACTGCTTGCGGCGGCTAGATGTGTCAATTTATGGGGGGATTATTAGTACATAGTGACAGCGGACACCATTTCTTCCGCGGCGAGTAACGGCGAGTTTATCCGCGTCTACAATTGACGGCTTAGTACATGGAGCCCTTGGTCAGCAAAGTTTCTAAATGAAACCCCAGTCTAGACAACCTGCACTTTTCTTGTATAAATTATATATTAAAAAAAAAAATACTGTTCTGACTAAAATCTCATCATACTGGGCAAATACTGTCTGGAGTTCATTGTTATAGATCATGGACTGCCTTTTATGTGTCAAAATTAGCAGCTGCTGTAATTTTTTTTTATAATTCTATAAAGTTCTAGGCTATATCTATAGGTTCATACATGTGAACTGGGAGCGCATGGGGGCACTTTAGATTATGGTGCCTACAGGCACCTGGGCTGTAAATCCAGCCCTAATCATTCTTCTGTATTAAACATGGTTCCCAACAAGGCAGATCAAACCATATGTTACATTTTGTGCTCTAACAGTGTAACTGTAAAATGCCCTATGATTGACAACCTGAGTAGCATCTTTCTCTAAAAGACAAAACTTTATGCAATGTCATCTTTCTCCTCTGTGTGCAGAGCCTGGATGGATCATATGTATAGCGTCTATATAGTTCATTAGGTGTAAATTGTTTACCAGAAGTGACAGGAAATACGCTGTTCACAAGCTAGGAAACAATAAATCTCAATATTTTCTTACACAAAGCCCATGTCATGTGTTATACTGATGCACTGTACCATCCCACATCTATTTGCTTATTCCTTAGCACAATATAACATTAGGTAGTTTTTATTGATCTATTTCACACCTAAAATGAAATAAAATCGAAATATTTAAAGGTATTAAATTCTGATAGATGCTGACATTGTAGTAAAGTTTTACATACAGTACGAGGTGACAAAAAGCTTGTCCTGGTTTCTACTGAGCAGCCATTGCTCACTGCATGTGAATTGGCTCTTTGAGAAAACATTTATGATGACAAATGACTTCTTATTTCATTGAATCTGCACTTCATCTGAGGTTTCCATTGTTCTGCCCCTAGAGAACCCAATGAACATAGATTCAATACAAACTGACGTTCCAAACTACAGAGGTTTTCCACATGTGTTCCACCCATACATCCGCCTGTGCACTATGAAGTCATGCAGATTCTAGTCGAGAAACATCCTGACCAGACTTGCCACATGTGAAGCAACAGTATCAATTATTATGTAAAAATCTGTATAACAACTAATGTTGTGCTTAAAAAAAAAAAATATTTTATGATTCAGATATAGAATACAATTTTAAACAACTTTCCAGTTTAATTCTATTATACATTTGCTTCATTCTCTTGGTATTCTTTGTTGAAGAAGCAGCAATGCACTACTAGGAAATCGATAAACACACTTGGTGAGCCAATAACATGAGGCATATATGTGCAGCCACCAATCAGCTGCTTCTGAGCCTACCTAGCAATCCTTTTCAACAAAGGATACATGAGAACAAATTATATAATAGAAGTATATTGTAAAGTTGTAGGGATGTGCACAGGAAAAAAATTTCATGGCATCTGAATTTTTTTTTTTAGTTCATTTTTGGTCATGGTCGCATTCGTTTCAAAAGAATTTTGTCCAACATTTTTGTTTTAAAGGGACAGTCTACACCAGAATTTTTATTATTTTAAAAGATAGATAATCCCTTTATTACCCATTTCCCAGTTTTGCATAACCAACACAGTTATAATAATATACTTTTAACCTCTGTGATTATCTTGTATCTAAGCCTCTGCAAACTGCCCCTTTTTTCAGTTCTTTTGATAGACTTGCAGTCTAGCCAATCAGTGCCTGCTCCCAGATAACTTCTCGTGCATGAGCACAGTGTTATCTATATGAAATATGTGAACTAACACCCTCTAGTGGTGAAAAACTGTTAAAATGCAATCTGAAAGAGGTGGGCTTCAAGGTCTAAGAAATTAGCATATGAACCTCCTAGGTTAAGCTTTCAACTAAGAATACCAAGAGAACAAAGCAAAATTGGTGATAAAAGTAAATTGGAAAATTGTTTAAAATGACATGCTCTATCTGAATCATGAAAGTTTATTTTGGCCTAGACTGTCCCTTTAACTTAAATTTTCAATTTAAACTAAAGTGCACATTTTGGCCATATTGAAGCTGTAATATTTTTTTATATATACATGGAATTATTGTGCATAGCACTTTTGGAAGAACTAAAAAATGTACTTAGGGACTGCTGCTGACTGTGGCACTGAAGGTGCGGGGTGGGAGGCTATGGACACTTCCGGTGGTTTACTCACAGTAGAAATGCTGGTGGTACTTTTAAATGGGTCAGGCTAAGTGATAAATAATGTATGTGAAACACTGGCTGCAGGTCGTAACCCAAACATTCCAAACACTCTGCCAGGTGTTACACTACTAGTTTTTTGTCTCAACTGGTGGCTGTGGCTGAGATTCAGGAAAGGGAAGAACTATCAAGGCTTTCTGAGTGGTGAGGTGCCACCACCAACACTGCTGGTCCCAGACAATGAAACAACCTGCCGTCCACCTCAGTCTCTAGCACTACTGCTGGTGGCAGTGGCAGAGGGTCGCACTATTACTGCTGTCGTGGCTGTGTCTGTAGTGGGGGCTGCCACTGATGGTGTTGTGGCTCCTGTAGTAGCTGGGGAATTAATCGGTCTGCTGCAGCTGCGCTTGGAGGGGGCAGGGCCCTTCTTGTCAGGGTTATTTTTATTTTTTATTGAAATTTAAAGAATGGTTTGCTGCTGGGAGATTATATGTCACTGTCATAGTGTAGTGGAATGAAATGTGCTGCTTGTTTTTTTGTTTTTTTTTACTTAGTAACTAACAGCTAGATTACGAGTTTTGCATTATGACAGGCTTGCTAATTACTTGCTAGTTATTTCCACCATTCACCTTTAATAACATGAAGACTTCTGCCGGCTTTGATGAGGACTTCTGCCCGCTTGGATGAAGACTTCTGCCGCCTGGATGAGGATGGATGTCCGGTCTTCAAAAACTGTAAGTGGATCATCGGGGGTTAGTGTTTTTAAGGGTTTATTGTGTGGGTTTTAATTTTAGCTTAGGGTTTTGGGCAGTAATATAGCTAAATGCCCTTTTAAGGGCAATGCCAATCCAAATGCCCTTTTCAGGGCAATAGGGAGCTTAGGTTTATTTAGATTGGATTTTATTTGGGGGGTTTGGTTGTGTGGGTGGTGGGTTTTACTGTTGAGGGGTTGTTAGTATTTTTTTTACAGGTAAAAGAGCTGATTTCTTTAGGGCAATGCCCCGCAAAAGGCCCTTTTAAGGGCCATTGGCAGTTTAGTGTAGGCTACGTTTTTTTTTATTTTGTGTGGGGGGGGGCTTTTTTATTTTGATAGGGCTATTAGATTAGGTGTAATTCTTTTTTATTTTTTAAATTGTCTTTTTTATTTTGTGTAATTTAGTGTTTATTATTTTTTGTAATTTAGAAAAATGTATTTTGTTAATTTAATTTATTTAATTGTATTGTAATGTTAGGTGTTAGTGTAAGGCAGGTTAGGTTTTATTTTACAAGTAACTTTATATTTATTTTAACTAGGTAGCTAGTAAATAGTTAATAACTATTTATTAACTAGTCTACCTAGTAAAAATAAATACAAACTTAGCTGTGAAATAAAAATAAAACCAAAGATACTGTAGATACAATGCAACTGTTAGTTATATTGTAGCTAGCTTAGGGTTTATTTTACAGGTAAGTATTTAGTTTTAAATAGGAATTAGTTAGTTATTAATAGTAGGTTTTATTTAGATTTATTTTAAGAATCTCACAAAAGTGAGTACACCCCTCACATTTTTGTAAATATTTTATTATATCTTTTCATGTGACAACACTGAAGAAATTACACTTTGCTATAATGTAAACTAGTGAGTGTACAGCCTATATAACAGTGTAAATTTGCTGTCCCCTCAAAATAACTCAACACACAGATATTAATGTCTAAACCCTTGGCAACAAAAGTGAGTACACCCCTAAGTGAAAATGTCCAAATTGGGCCCAATTAGCCATTTTTCCTCCCCAGTGTCATATGACTTGATAGTGTTACAAGGTCTCTGGTGTGAATGGGGAGCAGGTATGTTAAATTTGGTGTTATAGCTCTCACACTCTCTCATACTGGTCACTGGAAGTTCAACATGACACCTTATGGCAAAGAACTTTCTGAGGATCTGAAAAAAAGAATTGTTGCTCTACATAAAGATGGCCTAGGCTATAAGAAGATTGCCAAGACCCTGAAACTGAGCTGCAGCACGGTGGGCAAGACCATACAGCAGTTTCACAGGACAGGTTCCACTCAGAACAGGCCTGACCATAGTCGACTAAAGAAGTTGAGTGCACATGCTCAGCGTCATATCCAGATGTTGTCTTTAGGAAATACATGTATGAGTGCTGCCAGCAATGCTGCAGAGGTTTAATGGGTGGGGGGTCAGCCGGTCAGTGCTCAGACCATATGCCACACACTGCATCAAATTGGTCTGCATGGCTGTCGTCCCAGAAGGAAGCATCTTCCAAAGATTATGCACAAGAAAGCCCGCAAATAGTTTGCTGAAGACAAGCAGACTAAGGACATGGATTACTGGAACCAGTAAGATAAACTTATTTGGTTCAGATGTTGTCAAGCGTGTGTGGCGGCAACCAGGTGAGGAGTACAAAGACAAGTGTGTCTTGTCTGGAGTCAAGCATGGTGATGGGAGTGTCATGGTCTGGACCTGCATGAGTGCTGCCGGCACTGGGGAGCTACAGTTCATTGAGGGATCCATGAATGCCAACATGTACTGTGACATACTGAAGCAGAGCATTATCCCCTCCCTTCGGAGACTGCGCTGCAGGGCAGTATTCCAACATGATAACAACCCCAAACACACCTCCAAGACGACCACTGCCTTGCTAAAGAAGCTGAGGGTAAAGGTGATGGACTGGACAAGCATGTCTCCAGACCTAAACCCTATTGAGCATCTGTGGCACATCCTCAAATGGAAGGTGGGGGAGCGCAAAGTCTCTAACATCCACCAGCTCTGTGATGTCGTCATGGAGGAGTGGAAGAGGACTCCAGTGGCAACCTGTGAAGCTTTGGTGAACTCCATGCCCAATAGGGTTAAGGCAGTGCTGTGTGGATAAATTTATATACATTTAATCATATTTTATAATGCAATACTTTGTTTAAACTTTTTTTACATGTTATTTTTGTATTTTTAAAGAATAATATTTATTTTTATGTGATATTAACATGTTATAGAAGATAGTAGCAACAACTTTATAGTTTTACATAATTGCATTATTTTTAACATCAAAGTTGTGGCTACTGTCCTCTATAACATAGTAATATCATGAAAAATAAAAAATATAAAAAAAAAAAAAGAAAGAAGCAAAAATAAAAATAAAATCTTTTTTAAATCACCAAAAAATTTTAATCATATGCATTATACGAGAAAATAAATATAAATAAAACATTGTATATATATATCTATAAAGCACCATCACCGCAACGGCAACCTAACCCCACTACACTTTTAACCCCTTAATCACCATCACCCCACCAAAAACTAACTCCACTATTAACCCATTTATTACCATCACCCCAACACAATCTAATTCAACTAAACTATTAACCCCTTAATCACCATCACCCGCACCACAATCTAACTCCACTACATTACTAACTTATACTTTATTGCCATCATCCCCACCCAACCTAACTCCTTCTACAATCTAAAGAAAATAAACAAATCATTACACAAACTAACACAACTATTAAAACCAACACCAACAACAAAATAAGCCCTTACACAAAATAACACAACCATTAAACTAAACAACAACACAAAATAAATACTTATATAAACTAACAACTATAAAAACCAACAATTACTACAAATTAAACAAACCATAAAAAAAATTAAGAAACCCAACAATAAACAAGCACAATAAATAGCAAATATTTTATACTCACCATCCTGAAGTCTTCATAAGAAGGGTTGTCCTGGCAGTGATATTGTCTATTTAAAAACAAACAAAAACATTTTCAAATTAGCCAATAAAAAGATTTCTATTATTTTTTTAATCAGCCAAATCAGAAAAAATAAAAAAAATTCTATAGGTTGGTAGATTTTTTGTTTTAAATTAAAAAAAAATTGAAATCTTTCTATTGGCTGATTTGAAAATGTTTTAAAAAATCAGCCAATAGTGCTGCCAGAACAATCCTTTAAAATAGGGAAATTAAATTAAATTGAGTGTGCTCCAGACATCATGAAGAGAGGATCCCAGTAGAATAGGAGCCTACACTGCAGAAGAGGAGCCATCACCGCCACCATGGAGAATCAGGCACCACCGAGGAGGACCACTGCAGCCAACGCAGAAATGGAGGACCACTGCAGTCACCATGTCCTGACAGCACTTTTGGCTGCTCCTTGTAACCTTTTTTTTTTAATTTGATCAAGCAGCAAGAAGTTCTGCCAACCCCAAGGCAACAGATCTCCCCAAACTTCAGGTTGAAAGGATATGAAACCCAATATTTTTCTTTCATGACTCTCTATTATCAAATTTACTTTGTCCTCTTTGAAACCTTTGTTAAAACAGGTCAGAAGGTTTAGGTGTGTGCACATGGAGCAATACATGGCAGCAGTTTTATGTTATACAAATGCAAGAGCACTAGCTGGTAGCAGTGTTTGCTATCATACAGAGCTCCAGACATGTGCATGCTACCTACCTCAGTAGTCTCTTCAACAAAGAATACCATGAGAACAAAGCAAATCTGATAACAGACGTAAAACTGTAGGATCTATCAAAATCCTTAAAGTAAAAACAGTTTTGGGTTGAGTGGTTGACCTCTAATAGGCAGAACCAATTGCTGATCATCTAAATAAATAAATACAAAATGAAAATACATATAAAAAAATAAAACACAGCGCTGCAAGAAGGGAGGCCTGGCTTACAGTTAGTAAAGGACTTTTCAAGGCAAAAATTATGATTAAAACTGCACATGTGAGCACTAGAAATGGAGGTATTGTAGGTATTTGTCACTAAATACTTTATTACTTAGAGCTTTTTAGTATTGTTTACTGTCCCTTTTAAAGGAATAGTCTAGTCAAAAATAAACTTTCATGATTCAGATAGAGCATGCAATTTTAAGCAACTTTCTAATTTACTCCTATTATTCATTTTTGTTCATTCTCTTCGTATCTTTATTTGAAAAAGCAAGAATGTAAGTTTAGGAGCCAAAAAGCACAATTGGGCAGAAAGAAGCTACTACCAGGTGGCAACCGGGCCATAGAACAAGCTATTGATGCTGCTGTTCATTTCTGGCATATGTAAATATGACCCTGGGGATTGTCTCCCTAAGGGTGATGGGGAAAACCAGAAGTGGACTCCTTGCCCAATGTGCTTAGAGGGATATGGCTGCACCTCACTGACGAGGCCCAAAGGAGGCCGAAACGATCGTCTGGGGTTGTCATGTTCCTTGTTCAGAGGAGAATTGCCTGGTATTTCGGAGCTGGACTGACCATGTCGGGGGGATCAGACTTATATACTACAGGAAAGTTTTCCTATGTGAAAAGCACAATTGGGCAGAAAGAAGCTACTACCAGGTGGCAACCGGGCCATAGAACACGCTATTGATGCTGCTGTTCGTTCCTGGCAGACTGCTTCTCATTCTGTTTTGCATATGTAAATATGACCCTGGGGATAGTCTCCCTAAGGGTGATGGGAGAAACCAGACGTGGACTCCTTGCCCAATGTGCTTAGAGGGATATGGCTGCACCTCACTGACGAGGCCCAAAGGAGGCCGAAACGATAGTCTGGGTTTGTCATGTTCCTTGTTCAGAGGAGAATTGCCTGGTATTTTGGGGCTGGACTGACCATGTCGGCGGGATCAGACTGATATACTACAGGAAAGTTTTCCTCTGTGAAAAGCAAAATTGGGCAGAAAGAAGCTACTACCAGGTGGCAACCGGGCCATAGAACAAGCTATTGATGCTGCTGTTCATTCCTGGCAGACTGCTTCTCATTCTGTTTTGCAAGTTTAGGAGCCGGCCCATTTTTGGTTACAGCACCCTGGATAGCGCTTGCTTATTGGTGGCTACATTTAGACACCAATCAGCAAGCACTACCCAGGTGCTCCTAAGCTTTTATTCTTGATTTTTTTTTTAATAAAGATACCAAGAGAACAAAGAAAATTGATTATAGGAGTTAATTAGAAAGTTACTTAAAATTGCCTGCTCTATCTGAATCATGAAAGTTTAATTTTGACTAGACTATCCCTTTAAAGGTAAGTTATGCACTGGCTGTGCTGTAAAAGTTTTGAATAACATTAATTGTTCCATGGAAAAAAAATGTTTACAGTGTTGTCTGCTATATTGCTTTGTAACAGTTAAACTGGATTACTTTATATTTAGGCTAAACCATTTTGTAGAGTAAAACAAACTCCTTACAGTTTACATTGCAATAGATTATTATTATTTCAGTTATCTTTAATATAAGATTGCTTAGCATAACATTCATTCCATTTTTCATTTCCATCAAGCACCTGTGAGAATCTTTGGTAAAATTCAGGATAATTTATAGCTAAAATGAGAGATGTTTTGTGTTTTCCTTTTGTTAACAGAGACATTTTGTGAGGATAAGAACAGTTTTGAAACACCTTAAAGTAAATCCTGTCTGGTTTTGGAAATGAACGGATGTGTAAAATTGTTAACAATTCAGTCAGATGATAATGACTAAAAATAAGAAAAACATGACCCCCCATTTCTGAGTTCACTCCATCCTTCCTCAATAAAAAACAAGACCACCATTCATGGGGAAGAAAAGGCTGCAGCCTGTTTATTAAAGCAATAACAACAAGTTAAACTTTATCAACATTATAAACCTCTCATTTTTAACAATTCACCCAGTGCTTGCTTTTAATCTCTCTGTAAGCCCCCACCCCCTTTCAGGGGCGGGGCGCCCACCATCACTTTCCACTTTCTGTTACCGACAGAAGTACCAGCCACTATCCATCAGGCGTAAGCCTCAATAGATCACAGCAAGCACCCCGCCATAGCTGCGACAATCACCATCCTAGCCACTATTTTGGGGAGGGAGGGCGGGAAAACTTCCCCCTTCCGTGCTGCTCCTTACTCTGCAACTGCCGCTCTTCAGCCAGGGAGGAGTATTTAACTCCTCCCATCATCCTCCACCCCCACAGCGGAGCCTACCAACGCTCCCATAAAGTGGGGGTCAAACAGCCCTCCGTCCATTCGTCCCCGGGCTGCCCTTTGTTTCTAGTTCTTCTGTCCCTAGTGATTATTTATGTTATATTTTTTTCACTTCCCATTTACTTTCTCCTGTTTTTGTAACTTGGGCCCAAGGTTGGTTGGAAATTACATTTTGCAATGGTCTCAGAAAATATTATTAGACATAGTTTCATTAGAGCAAGTTTTACATTAAAAGAATATTAAAGTGTTGAGCAAATTAAAAAAGAATGTTCAGTATTCACTATCACCTAGATTACAAGTTTTGCGCTATAGAGGGTGTGAAACGAACGCAACAAAAGTTGTGTTATTTCACCCTCCATGGCCTTGCCATTACAAGTTTTTAAAAAGCCGCCTTGTGCGTGCGATATGGTGGTGATGAGCGCTATACTGCACAAAACCCAAGGGCTGAGAATACGTGCTCGTGCACTCTTTCCCCATAGACATCAATGGGGAGAGCGTGTTAGAAGAAAACCTGAAAAAAACACCTGAAGCGCGGAATGGCGATTGCCGTAACGCAACCCCTTTGAGGTCTATGGGGGACAAAACACCCTAACATAAATCCCAAGTCTAAACACCCCTAATCTGCCGCCCCCGACATCACCAACACCTAAATAAAGTTATTAACCCCTATTCTGCCGCTCCCAACACCACCGCCACTAATAAAAGTTATTAACCCCTATTACGCCACTCCTTGACATCGTCGCCACTATAATAAAGTTATTCACCCCTATTCCCCCGCACCCCAACACTATAATAAAGATATTAACCCCATTCCGCCGCTCCCCGACATCACCGCTACTAAATAACCCGATTAACCCCTAAACCATCAGCCCCCCACACTGCGAAAAAACTAAATTAAACTATTAACCCCTAAACATAACAACTCCCTAACTTTAAATTAAAATTACAATATCCCAATCTTAAAATAAATAAAAACTTACCTGTGAAATTAAAAACAACCTTAGTTTAAACTAACAATTAACATAACATAACTATTAGATTAAAATTAAAATAACTACAAATTAAATAAACTAAATTACACATTAAAAAAACCTAACACTACTAAAAAAAATTATATCTAAAATTACAAAAAATAAAAAATACTAAATTACTAAAAATAACAAACATTAAATTACAAAAAATAACAAACACTAAATTACAAAAAAAATAACAAACAAAATTATCCAAAATAAAAACAATTACACCTAATCTAATAGCCCTAAAAAATAAAAAGCCCCCCCAAAATAAAAAAAATCCTAGCCTACAATAAACTACCAATATCCCTTAAAAGGGCCTTTTGTATGGCATTGCCCTAAAGAAATCAACTCTTTTCCCTGAAAAAAATATAAAGACCCCCCCCAACAGTAAAACCCACCACCCACCCAACCCCCCAAAATAAAAAAACCTAACTGTAACAAAAACCTAAGCTACCCATTGCACTGAAAAGGGCATTTGTATGCGCATTGCCCTTAAAAGGGTATTTAGCTCTTTTGCTTTGCCCGATGTCTTCCTTACACAAGACACAACTAAGATTTTAATCCACTCTCTCATACTTTCCTGTCTTGACTACTGCAACTCCGTCCTCTCTGGTCTACCTAGCTGCCGCCTAGCTCCTTTACAATCCATAATGAATGCCTCTGCCAGGCTTATCTTCCTTACATGTTGCTCTTCATCTGCACCTCTGTGCCAATCCCTTCACTGGCTTCCTCTTGCCTCTAGAATTAAACACAAAATTCTCCCTGTGACATACAAAGCCCTCAACTGCACTGCCCCCCCCCTATATCTCAGACCTTATCTCCAGATACTCTCCCTCCAGTCCCCTTCGCTCTGCTCATGACCTCCTACTCTCCTCCTCTCTTGTTACCTCATCACACTCCCATTTACAGGACTTCTCCAGACTGGCTCCCATCTTGTGGAACTCTCTGCCTCACTCCACAAGACTCTACCCTAGTTTTGAAAGCTCCAAGCACTCCCTAAAGACTCTACTATTTAGGGATGCATACAACCAATACTAACATTTCCTAACTCCATCGCTTTCCCCTTGAACCCCATAGAATGTAAGCCTATGAGCCCAGTTGTTTGTAGATCACCTTCATAAGAGCCGACTACAAAAGTGCAACTCCCGGCAGGGCCCTTTACCCATTTGATCCCTATAAATGTTATCCTGTATACCAACTATGTTTATAGTGCTGCGGAATCTGTTGGCGCTCTACAAATGCCTAATAATAATAATAATAAAAAAATAATAATGCTTTACATTAATACATTGTTTCTGTATTCTTTTAATTCGGATAGTGTAATGCTCGTGGGATACTCCTTTATCAGACCGAACTCGACCAGCAGTCTTGTTATCCCGGCGTCAAGCTGGAATGATAGGGAAAATCCCAGAGAAGAGAAAGTTTCCAAGATGAGATAAGTGGCACTTACCATAGGCAGGACAGTACTTGGCGGCAACAGACAGGAAACCAGAGAAAGGTAGTTCATGGGTAAACCACTTAGCATGGTCAGGCAGGCAGTGATCTGCAACAGTAAGGCAGTCCAGAGGTAAACCACTATAATGGTCAGGCAGACAGGGGTCAGCAACAGTAAGGCAGTCCAGATGTAAACCACTAGGATGGTCAGGCAGGCAGAGTTTGGCAACAGTAAATCAATCCAGCAGTTAAAGGTTAAACAAGCAGAGTCTGACAAGGGCGGAAACATAGTCCTGTGGCCAAAGGATATGTACATAATTGAGGCCATGAGACAACTAGGGGATACTCAGTGTTATAAACACCTTTTTGGGGATCCAACAGATGATTTCCTCTCAAAATACAAAAACATAATTGAAAGTGCAAAAAGAGAATCTTTAATCAACAGTAAAGAATATAAGTATCTGACTTTTAGCAAACCGAAAACAGCGACATTATATCTCCTCCCAAAGATCCATAAAAACAAACAAATACCACCAGGGAGACCAATTGTCTCTGGTATAGGGAGTTTGAGCAAACAAGCCTCGAGATATATTGATTTTAGACTCAGAGATATTGTCCTGACTTTGCCATCGTACGTTAGAGACACTATGGATGTTTTGCGTAAAATTGAGGGTATAACTTTGGATGAGAGTACTTTCTTCGCTACATGCGATGTTGAATCCCTCTACACATCAATTGATCATAATTGGGGATGTCGTGCAATTGAATATTTCCTCAAAATGGAGGGATCTAACAGTATTGACAAAAACCATTTAATCTTATGCGTACTCAAATTTGTCCTCAGCCACAACTATTTTGTTTTTAATGATAAATTTTACCTTCAAATTAGAGGCACGGCGATGGGCACTGCGTGTGCCCCTACATACGCCAACCTTTATTTAGGTTGGTGGGAATGAGAAACTGTATTTGGAGACAGAATGTTGAAATATAATGAACATATCTTACTGTGGCTGAGGTACATTGATGATGTCTTTATACTATGGAGAGGGGACATCAACATCTTCAAATCATTCATAAGTGAACTTAACACCAATGACTTGAACTTGAAACTAACATATGAGATCAATTATGATAGGGTGACTTTCTTAGATCTGAGTGTCTCTCGAGATATGTTTAATGAAGTCCAAACGGACTTGCACAGAAAAGAGACAGCCACCAACTCAATTCTAAGGTTTGAAAGTGCACATCATGATTCCACTAAGAAAGCTATACCTTATGGTGAATTTTTACGCCTACAACGTAATTGCTCTGAAATGTCTAAATTCAAGGAACAAGCAAAGGATCTTAAGTCAAGACTAAAAGAGCTAGGCTACCCGAACTCAATACTTAAGAGGGCCTATCACAGAGCACTACATATTGCAAGAACTGACCTTTTGGTGCCAAAAATAAGGGATAAGAGTGATCAAAAGGTGAGATTTGTAAGCACATTTAATGAGGCTCACAAAGAAATTTCCCAAATCCTTAACCATCACATACATATACTACATACGGATGAGGATCTAACTAAAAGAATTGGGGACAGAGTACAGGTTTCCTGGAGAAGAGCCCCAACCATCAGGGACAAAATTGTTAAAAGTCATTTTGTCAAAAGTCAGAGCAAAAGGAAAGACAACCTTAAAGGCACTTATCCCTGTGGAACATACAAGTTCTGCCCATACATACGTACAGTGAGACAGATGGAAATCTTCCCAAAAGGGATTATATATATGAATGATTTCTACAACTATAGAACTAAAAATATCATTTACTGTATTGATTGTATATGTGGAAAAAAGTATGTAGGAATGTCCACTCGAGAACTGAAAATGAGACTCGGGGAGCACCTGGGTAACATTCGCAATGCTAAAAGTGATCTGGAAAGAGGAAATAAAATTACGTCGGTGGCAAGACATTTAAATAATCTGTTGGCCTTTAAAGGCATCTGCTTTTTTGTTAAAACTAATAGATAAACCAGAGGTGCTTAGCATATAATAGTAAAAACTTTAGTGGTTTGGCTGAAAAATTAGCAATGTTACGTGCTCTATGCACTGCTATATGTTGCTAGTGAATATAGTTATGGCTAAAAACCACACTATTTAAGTAAATATAAATCTCGCACCTGGTATTACCTGTATTTAACAATAAGCGCAAAGCGTATGAACCCGGTGGCACTATTATAGCAGTATATACTAGTGTCTTGTTAATAGAGCTGCCATTCTTTTTGGCTAGTGTACTGTTAAAACGGTATCAGTGCTAAATAATATATTGATACTAGAATTTATATTATTTTGATAAAAATCCTACTGTACACCGGGGATACCTAATACCTAATTGTGAATAATATAATTCTTAACTGTGGGAAATACTAATCCCATTTCTTATCTCAAAAGAAGTCAGTACAGAATCATTACAAATACAGGGTGGTTTCCTTCTGGGACTAACCCTCTTTTTAACTGGATATATTTATTTTGACATATTTTGTCTACTTTGTAGGGATAAATTGTAGCTCTAAACATAAGAGGTTTAGTGGTGTCACCTTATTTAAGTGCCAAAGTGGAATTACCCTAATAAAGAATTGTTATAAATGTACTGAGATATATGGTGTTTTAACACAAATTACTCTAACACTATGTCATGATTGCATAAGGAATAATACACTTACTATTAATGGTCACCGTTAAACCTTTTTAGCTACACGTATACCCTAATTTTAAGGATTGGCTTTTTTATTTTTATATTGTGAATAATAAAAGTTATATTTTATTCATTATTACCCTTCGTGCTAACTTAGGATATGGCAAGTTAGGCATTCAAAATAAGTGTGCCATATGATACCTCTGTTCCTCTATTTAATATTAATTACATATATATCGGTATCAGGCACTGCCCTGCAGAGATACATAGGCTTATCTTGTAGAGAATTTCCCTTTTGAGAGTCTAAACACTTGTTCCCACTATTAATTCCCCTTTACAAAGGGAATGATCTCCTTTATATAAACAAGCAGAGTGGTCAGACAAGCAAGATTCAGCAGCAGTATATCAATCTAGCAGTTTAAGGGTTTAACAGGCAGAGTGGTCAGACAGGCAAGATTCAGCAACAATATAACAGTCCAGCAGTTAAGGGTTAAACAGGCACAGTGGTCAGACAAGCAAGGTTCAGCATACAAATAAGCACAACCCAGGAGAACAGTAAGTAACACCTATACTTGGGCAGTGACAGGTATGACTGAGTTACTTTCATAGGCGCAGGATTCGCACCACAGGAGATCCTAACCGGCTTCTGAGGGAGAATGCGTGCAGCGATGATGTCACTGCCGCATGCAGAGAGGAGCCAACTCCCCCTTAGGCAATGAGCATACAGGTCGCACCATGTCCCTAGCAACGGCTAGAACAGTGCGGGGAACCAGAGTCTGTCTCAAAGGTTGAGTAGCATGGAATCTAGAGACCAAATATGGAGCATGCACATCACGGGCAGGAACCCCGGAACGATCTGCCACAGAGTAACCCTTTGAATGTATCAGATATTGCAGTTGTCTGTGCCTGTATCTGGAGTCCAGGATCTTAGCTACCTAATATTCAGGGTCACCACGGACCAGGAGCGGAGGAGGAGGAGCTTGGTGCCGGGTATATCTATTCTTGATGTAAGGCTTGAGTAGTGAGAAGTGGAAGACAGGGTGTATGCGCAGGGTTTTGGGCAAGGCCAATTTGTAGGCAACAGGAGACAGTCTTTTCAGGACCTTATAAGAGTAGAGACCCAAACACGTTCATCCACTGGGATGGCATGTACAGAAGCTCTATGACGATCAGCAAACTTCTTATATCTAGAGACAGCTGAACGCAGCTGAGAGCAAATACGTTGCCAATGAGTGGTGAGTTCCGTAACTTGTCGGTCTGCAGCAGGAACCCCAGTGGACTGAGCAGAAAGAGGGAATACACAAAGCTGATACCCTGCTGCGGCTTGAAATGGAGAACATTGAAGAGAAGAGTGCTGAGTGTTTCTTGCCAGCTCAGCTAGAGGTAACAACCCAGACCAGTTGGTATGGCGAGCATTGACAAAGGCTCTAAGGTAGGCTTCAAGATCTTGGTTTACTCTCTCAGTTAATCTATTGGTCTGAGGATGGTAGCCAGAAGACAAATAAACAGTGGTTCCAATCAGCTTACAAAAGGCTCTCCAAAAGGTGGAGATGAACTGTGAACCTCTATGGGAAACAATATTCACAGGAATGCCATGAAGTCATACCACATGCAAGAGAAAAAGACACGATAATACTTGGGCAGAAGGCAGTTTGGTTAGGGTTACAAAATGAGCCAGTCTGGAAAAGCAATCCACCACAACCCAGATAACTGTATGTTGGTCAGAAGGAGGAAGGTCCACAATGAAATCCATTGTTATGTGTGTCCATGGTTGACAATGGTTGGAGCAATGCAGGAGGTAAAGTGTGCAGGCTTTCACAAAATCCTGAGTGTCAGATTTCATAGTAGGCCACCATACAAGTTAGGAATGATGCTTAAAAGTCTTAGTCAAACCAGGATGTCCTGAGAATTTACTATCATTAGCACAGGATAGCACAGGGGTGCGTAGGTTCAGAGGTACAAAGAGGATATCGGAGGCAACAGGGGATCCAGGAGGTTTACTGGACTGGGCACGTTGCAATATTTGCAGAAGGGTGGTATTTAGTTGAGCAATCACACAGGAGGGTGGTATGATGTGTTCAATAGCAGCTTCAGAAGAGTCACTTGAGTGAGGGAACTGATGGGAAAGGGCGTCCGCCTTCTTGTTCTTGGTCCCAGAAAGATAAGAGACCACAAGTGGGAAAAGAACAAGGCCCACCTGGCCTGTCGAGGATTGATTTGATGAGCAGTCTCTAGGTAAGTGTCAGTAAATACCAGGGTTACAATTTATTTATATCATTTTTTAAAACAACCTCCAATTAAAACAATTGAAATTAATAATTATTCCTAAATTCTTTAGATTAGTAAAGATGTATATACACATTGAAATATATTAGGTAGAGACTAGCTTTGAATCAACTATGCATGCTTATTCCGTTACAATATTCTATACAGCAGATCATAAAAAATATACCTTTAAAATTAACCTTACTCGCAATGAATAACATTAAAATACCACAATGAAATACCAGAATATGGACTGCTAACTTCACAGTGTTTAGATAAACAATATACTAAGATACTTCACGCAAATCTTACTGGGTCTCAATAGATTTAAGATAACTTTCAGTCAAGTATATTTAAGTTACTTAGCCCACAAATGATTCTATATAATTTCAATTAAAAGCACCAGAAATGATATATATTATTAATGCAAAAGCCAATTTATGTGACTAGCTAAGACTACACAGGACTATGGATATAAGCATAAAATACAAAGTGCCCTTTTAAAATTATTAACTTCAATTAAACTGTAACAAAGAATATATTTGCTTAAAAATATTAAATTATAGTCACTGCCATGTTACCACATAACCAAATGATTATTCAGTTTCCAGAATTTCTTGTGGGTCATCTAAGAAGGATTTAGCCATTATATCGCAAAGGTACAGGCCGCAAAACTGTTATCTTCCTTTATTCAAGAAAGTGTCCCAAAATGTCAGAGAATCTACTTGGCACAAAGCCTGTGTATTTTCCTCTCCAAGACTTATGCTTCTGCCTGTTCCTTTGTCTACTGTGTGTGGGTGCTTATCAAAGATATAGCCCATCCTTCTTTTTTAATCATTCCCACAAGAGTTTGATAGGCCCTCATATGCTTGTCTGTGATAGGCCCTTCGAGCTAAACATATCATTGGCTATTTGGAACATATGGTTATTTGACACTAATTCCCATTGGTTGCAACTCTCACACAAACCACTAGATGGCAGCAGATAACCAGAAAATCAGTTTTGCTATCAAATATTGCTACAGTTTATACAGTTTACTATGTATCTTTTTATTGTATATTTAATATACTCATTATTTTTGATATTAAGAAACCTGTCTGGTCACATATCTGTCCCATCTAATATGAATTATCATGTATCTTCATATACATTCAGATACCAGGTCTATGCATAACCTTACATCTATACAATATATCTATCTGATGTATACTTCCATACAATTCTACTTATAATATTTTAAGAGATATATTTAAAGTTATCTTTCCCAGTTATATAAATATTAAGTGCATAACCATATGATATGACTTAGGTCACACCATGCAGACATTCCTGTATCAGCATCTATTAGCCCCATCTGGAGCCCAATCTGACCCTTAGATGTCTAAAAGATAGAAAAACAAAAATATGTTATATATTTTAAAATGGGATTATTACAATCTGAATTGCATTTCCCAGATCCATATATAGATATTTATACAGTCTGAGTATCAATTAAATCTTTGAGAATTATACAGTTCATATAGATGAATTTCTAACTTCTCTTTATAAAATCAAGATTTAAATTCTTATATGCTTTCAGCACTCATAGGGTTAAACATGTCTCTGTTTTCTCCTGCTATTTTCAATTTAGATGTACGTCTGAGCTTGTGTATTTGAAACTCTGTAGGGGACACTTAACACTTAGATAATAAGGTCTATCTCCTCTGAGTATGTTTGTATATTCCATTATCAGTTCAGACTGAGCTACTGGTTTTCCAGATAGGAAAACTCTTTACATAGGCCTCCTTTGAAATTTATACTTGGGACATTCTGGCTTGTAATGTGTATTCTAGTCACAGCAGGGGGGTTGTGTTACGCAGCCCAGACCATCTGGCAGAGAGAACTGTAATTTATAGTAAATAAAACTAATGCAACCAGTTTCATATATAATGAACCCTTTGGTCTTATCATGTATAAAATATATATATATATATATATATATATATATATATATATATATATATATATATATATTATTTAATAACACTCACAGATATCCTGATATAACTCATATTCTTGTGGTCGGTGAGAATCTGAATGGGATTGGTGGTGCCCTCTAACCAATGACGCCATTCAGTCAAAACCATCTTAATGGCTAAGAGTTCATGATTACCCAAATTCCTCTCAGCAGGAGTAAAGCTTTTAAAGAAAAAGGCTGCAGGGTGTGACTTGAAAGACAAAGGATCCCTTTGGGTTAGAACTGCTCCAGCCCCTATCTCGTGAGGCATCAACCTCTAAAGTGAACTATAGGTCAGGATCAGGATGGCGGAGCACTGGAGCAGAACAAAAAGCCTTTTTCAGACAGGCAAAGGCATTTATGGCTTCAGGAGGCCAATGTTTAAGTTCCATTTTGTCAATTCAGTGAGAGAAGCGACTGTTTGAGAAAAGTTCTTTATAAACTTGCTGTAATAATTGGAGAACCCCAGGAACCTCTGTATTCCTTTAAAGAAGTAGGTTGAGGCCATTCTAGAACTGCGGTGAGTTTAGCAGGATCCATGGCAAAACCCTCAATCGAGATGACATAACCAAGGAATTGGATCTGAACTTGATCAAACTCACATTTTCTAGCTTGACTACTAAAGAATTGTCTGTCAGTTGAGGAGGTCATGGAAGAAATTGTTGACAAATGCCTGAAAGACTGCAGGGGCATTACACAGCCTAAAGGGCATTACAAGGTATTCATAATGCTCAGATCTCTTGTTGAAGATGGTCTTCCATTCGTGGCCTGGAAAGAAACGAATCAGATTGTATACCCCATGTAAATCCAGCTTGGTGAAGAAGTGAGCATCCTGGAGTTTACAGCTGACCCTGAATCAATGAAGGCTTGAGGGTGGACTGTATTCTAAAGGAAGGTAAGGGTTACAGGTAACAGAATCAGAGTGAAATGAGGGGATTTAGTAGTGATCATGCTTAGAGGTACCCCAGTGTTATCCCATAATCATTGGCTTTTCCTGGGCCGAATGTCAAAGTCCTTTAGTTGGTGGGTGTTAGACCCACAATAAAAGCATAGTCTCAAGCTCCTTCTTCTCTGTCTTTCAGATTCTGAAGGTATGAAGGAGGAGAGATCCATGGGTTCCTCAGCTGGGGTAACTGGAGCTGTTGAAGGGGTAGAGGATACTGCCAAAGCCGGACGCATAGGAGGACGGGAGGGAAGGAGCCTCCTGGTTCTGTCTCTTTCGGCTTGTCTCTCCTGGAAGTGAGAGTCCAAACTGATAGAAAGTGATATAAAGTCATACAAAGAAGAAGAAACGTCACGATAAGTGAGTTCATCTTTGATGCATTCATGCAGACCCCTCCTAAAGGCTGCCTTGAGT
This sequence comes from Bombina bombina, assembly GCF_027579735.1. Classification (NCBI taxonomy): domain Eukaryota; kingdom Metazoa; phylum Chordata; class Amphibia; order Anura; family Bombinatoridae; genus Bombina; species Bombina bombina. The sequence goes on along the minus strand of NC_069503.1, from coordinate 145,720,185 downwards.
GCACTGCCATCCCAAGTGGTTTCAAGTGCCAAGGTGCGAAACTAGATGGCAAATTGTGCCACAGTTCTATTGCCCTGGTGGCAACAATATAACAGTCCAGCATACAAATAAGCACAACCCAGGAGAATAGTAAGTAACACCTATACTTGGGCAGTGATAGGTATGACTGAGTTACTTACAAAGGCGCAGGATTCGTGCCACAGGAGGTCCTAACCGGCTTCTGAGGGAGAAAGTGTGCAGCGATCATGTCACCACCGCATGCAGAGAGGAGCCGGCTCCCCCCTAGGCAACGAGCATACAGGTCGTGCTACGTCCCTAGTAACGGATAGAGTGGCACTGCGTGACAGATAGGCTGCTGTTCGTACATGTGTGATATGTGTGAAAGGGATCATTTACATTACATCTAAAATTAAGGTGGAAATGCTGCTTTGAACATATTGCCACTCATCTCCACTCACTGAGATGTATAGTAAAGCCCCTCTCTGTGAGACTACCTTCATACACTGAATTAAGAGGTTTTGGAATATTTCACAGGCAATCTCGTCCCAGCAATGGATCCTTTTTTGAAAACGTCGCCACATTGTAGCAGTTTCGATCATCAGGACCTTAGAGAGAACAACTCAAAAGTAAAATGTTATTACCAATCTCTTTCACCTCCACTGGTGTTTGCTGATAATTGTTTACTTATGCCTAGATTACGAGTTTTGTCGGTAAGGCTGTGCGGTGCTAACGAGCAGTTTTTCCTTACCGCTCACCTACAGTAACGCTGGTATTACGGGTCTTTAGAAACCCAGCGTTAGTTGCAAAAAGTGAGCGGAGAGCAAAATTTAGCTCCACATCTCACCTCAATACCAGCGTTGCTTACGTTAGCGGTAAGCAGGTAAAACATGCTCATGCACGATTTCCCCATAGGAATCAATGGGGGAGAGCCGGCTGAAAAAAAACCTAACACCTGCAAAAAAGCAGCGTAAAGCTCCTAACGCAGCCCCATTGATTCCTATGGGTAAATACATATTATGTCTACACCTAACACCATAATCTTACACTTATTAACCCCTAATCTGCCACCTCCGACATCGCCAACACCTACATTATATTATTAACCCCTAATCTACCGCTCTGGACACCGCCGCCACCTACATTATACTTATGAACCCCTAATCTGATGCCCCCAACATCGCCAAACTCTACATTATATTTATTAACCCCTAATCTGCCACCCCCAATGTCGCTGCAACCTAACTACACTTATTAACCCCCAATCTGCCGCCCCCAAAGTCGCCACCACTATATTAAAGTTATTAACCCCTAAATCTAACCCTAACCCTAACACCCCCTAATTTAAATATAATTTAAATAAATTTAAATAAAATAACTATCATTAACTAAATTATTCCTATTTAAAACTAAATACTTACCTATAAAATAAACCCTAAGCTAGCTACAATATAACTTATAGTTACATTGTAGCTAGCTTAGGATTTATTTTTATTTTACAGGCAACTTTGTATTTATTTTAACTAGGTAGAATAGTTATTAAATAGTGATTAACTATTTAATAGCTACCTAGTTAAAATAAAGACAAATATACCTGTAAAATAAATTCTAACCTAAGTTACAATTACACCTAACACTAAAATATAATTAAATTAATTACCTAAACTAGCTACAATTAAATAAAATTGAAAAAAATTATAGAAAATAATAAAATAATTACAAGATTTTTAAACTAATTACACCTAATCTAATCCCCCTAATAAAATAAAAAAGCCCCCCAAAATAATAAAAAGCCCTACCCTATACTAAATTACAAATAGCCTTAAAAGGGACTTTTGCGGGGCATTGCCCCAAAGTAATCAGCTCTATTACTCTATTACCCCCCCAACATTAAAACCCACCACCCACACACCTAACCATACTCTAAAACCTACCCAATTCCCCCTTAATAAAACCTAACACTAACCCCTTGAAGATCACCCTACCTTGAGAAGTCTTCACCCAGCCGGGCCGAAGTCTTCAACGGAGCCGGGCGAAGTGGTCCTCCAGACGGGCAGAAGTCTTCATCGAAGCCGGTCAGAAGAGGCCAATAGGATTGGACTTCAATCCTATTGCCTGATTGCATCAGCCAATAGGATTTTTTCTACCTTAATTCCGATTGGCTGATAGAATTCTATCAGCCAATCGGAATTCAAGGGACGCCATCTTGGTTGACGTCATTTAAAGGAACCTTGGAAAGTTGTTTAAAACTGCGTGTTCAGAACAATTAATATTGACTTTACTGTCCCTTTAAGCACATTATCTAAAATTATATACTTTTATATTTTGCAAACAGATGTTAGCTTTGTATATCAAAGACCATATTCAAATATGAATATTTGTAGGCTGATAGAATAATTCTTTGAATCAATATTCAAATTTCACATTTGAAATGTTTAAATTATTCTATTAATATTGCTAACGTTAAATTGAATACATTTCAAGGAAGCATTCATTCCTTCACATGTTAATAAGCCTACATTGCTGTGTTCCTAGCGGATATTATTAAGTAAAATTTAATAGCACAAAAGAACAGTAGGAAATTATTAAAAGAAAAAAAAAAGAAAGTACAAAATTAGCTTGCCAACTAATAATCTTTTACTAGGTTCTCTTTTATGTTTTGACAATTTTAAGACAAATTATGACAAATTTATAGATAGTTTAAAAACAAAGTTTTCCTCTTTATATCAGAGACAAATTATTTTCATGTTTTTCTGAAGGTGAAATATTAATAGCAGCATTTATAAAATGACTCATATTGACTTGAACAAAAAAAATGTGTATTTGCAAGTTGTCATATTGAAAACTGTACCTTATGTAAACTTGGATGAAACATTGAGAAAAGGGTGTCTAAGTTACTGCTTTCCATTCATTATACATATTACAACAATAAAATACAATTAAGAAATATATAAATATGATTAGAAACAGATGATTTTGTTACACATAAGGAATTATGGAACGGAATGGAATTACAGGCGAGGCTTTTCAGGCAGAAATGTTTGGAACATCCAAGAGCAATTATAAAGAATTGTTTATAGTAAATTATGATTTCCTTGGTATATAGTGATAAGACAATTTAAAGGGACATGAAACCAATTTTTTTTTTTTACGATTCATATAGAGTACACCATTTTAAACAACTTTTCATTTTGTTTCTATTAGCAAAATTGTTTAGTTATCTTGGTATCCTTTGTTGAAGAAACAGCAGTACACTACTGTGAGATAGCTGAGAACGTCTGGTGAGCCAATAACAAGAGGCATATATGTGAAGCCACCAATTAGCAGCTAGCTCCCAGTAGTGCATTGCCTGAGTCTATCTAAGTATGATTTTCAATAAAGGATATTAAGAGAACAAAGAACATTAGATAAAACAAGTCAATTGGAAAGTTGTTTAAAAGTGCATGTTCTTTCTGAATAATAAAAGCACATTTTTGGATTTCATGTCTGCTTAAGTTGTAAATGATTATTTTAAAGAGATATTAAAAGTGGTGTTACACACTAGAATCTATTTCTTTAGTATTATATTTTGGAAGTGAGTTATCAAAGACTGTAAAATAGACAGAAATAGAAAATATATAATGGAAATATGGTTTTAATCTTGGGTTAAAACTTAAAGGGGCATTAAACACTAAATAAGTGCTGGATACAATGATGCATTTAAAGAAAAAGATTAGTCTGAGAAAAACATGCAGATGTATTTTTTAAAGTTTCAATAGCTGTTTAAATATTGACAAAATAAGTGCAAAATTTTAGTGTCTATAAGACAATGGGGGCTGCCATGTTGTAACGTAGGTTACCTTCTCTGCTGTGGCCAATTAGGGACAGTTATAAATAGGTCACTAGAGTGTGCAGCCAATGGCTGTGTGGAATATAACAGTGTTCTGCACTTCCATTTATAACAGGAACTGAAAAGCCCACAATTTCAGAATGGAATTACAGGAAAAGGGGACAAAATAAATAATGAAACTATATTGCATAATTGTATTTATGTATACAGTTTATCATTTTATATTACAATCTCAAAGTGGTTAATGTCCCTTTAAAGGGACATTAAACATAGGGTGACGGTTAGGGACTTCCTGTGGGAGGAGCGTGAGGAAGACGTGCACGCTAGAGCTCTGTGAGAGGGAGCCGTTTTTACTATCATACCCCACCAAAATTGCTCCTATTGCTGGGGGTGAGAGCCCTGCCTGGGGAGACACAGTACCATCTGAAGGGGAAGTCTACATTTACCGAAGAAGAGGCCGGTAGGTCCCGGCCGGAGATACACATTGCAGTGCTCTGAAAGTTATCCCAGACGACAGACCGCAGCTTGCCTAGTGATTGCTGTAAAGGGGATAGTCGCCCTGGTAGCGACGAAAAGCTTGACGCTGACCACATTCAAACTAGCAGAGACCGGCTCTTGCTCACAGTACCCGGCGTGGATGGGAGGTGTCCTGACTGCAGCCGAGGAGGTCGTGTGAGGGGCGTCTCGGAACAGCGGCCTGGAACGCTGAACGAATTTCACCAGAGAAGCGCAAGTATTGTTTGTACTAAGATGTTGGCGGTCTAAGTTTGGTCTGTCTATGTAAGGGGCCATAACTGTATTCGTCTGTCTTGGCTTGTAAAGCAGCCGGTATAAGGGACCGGAGACAAATAAAAAAAAACTTCAGTATATAACGTATGAACAAAATCTTAAAGGGGGAGCTGTGTTGTGCGATAATAAACTGTAATCCTGAAAAACTTTTTCTGCTAGGAGCAAAAGGTGTACAGAAAGGATAAGAAATGGAAATACCTCATTAACTGTACTGGTCTATGATAATTAAATGTGCCTTAAAGTTAACAAGCTTCTAAAATCAGAATTGCAGCTTGTATTGGCTGAATAAACTTTTAAGAGTGTGCTGTGATACAGGAAAACAGGCTGCAACCCTGAAAATCTTTTGTGGCAAGGAGTAATTCCACTCAGAAAGGCTAAGGAAGAGGAATATTGTATCTACTAAATTGGACTGACATAATCAAATAACTACGCTCTAAGGAACCTTTAATAGCAGAAAAACTGTGCTGAATAGAGTGTGATATAAGCATTGACTTAAAACTTTTTGTGTATATCAGATGTAGCTTTTATTAAGTTAGCTGTTAAGTTAGCTGTTAGAGATAGAATTGAGAACGACGCTGACTGGGGAATTACCATTAGTAATTTGCTCCCAGATTGATACAAGAAGCGGGGCAGTATTTCCTGTTTTTTTGAGTGGCATATTAATCAGTTAGAAGAATACTAAGTGATCTTCAAGGAAGGAAAGAGAAAAAAAAAAAAAAATTTTGATGTGATTATATGTTATGTTTTTTTTTTGTTTTTTTTTGTTATTAACTAAGATGTTGGGCAATTGATCCAGCGATTTTGGAAAGCAGTAACCATTATTCCTACGCACAGAGTGCCCAACGGGCAATACAGTAATAACAGATAATATTGTGAAATCGTACAAGGTATTCTATACTGCCTGTAGCTAAGTATTTCTCTACTGCCTGTAGTTAAGCATTTCTTGTGTGGTTTGAGAGAAGGAAGGGTAATTGAACAGATAGTATTGCTACAACAATAAGTGGCAGTAGGAAGTGAGACCAAAGGATCATATGTGGGGGAAGGGATACGTTGCTCAGAACACATTAGCACAATCAGAAGTTGATTCTTCTTTTTTTCACTTTTTTTTTTTTTTTCTCTCTCCACATATTTCTTTCTTATTTCACATCACTTTCTGGACAGAGTTCACCACAAGCTATAAAACACTGTGTTGGTCTAATTTCTTATTAAAAGGACACACTATTCTTAAAACACAGTTAGGTTAATTGTTAGATTACTAGGCGATACATCCAGTCAGGGGGTCCCGACTTGAGAAGTGGTTAACGGGGTTTTGTGCACAGAGTATATCAGCACAGCTAGGTGTTGTTTTTTTTCACTACATCTTTGATTTTTGTTGTTTTTTTTCTTTTTTTTTTTTTTTTTGTGTTTTTTTTTTTGTGTTGGTTTTTTTTTTTTTTTTCTCTCACGATTACATCACTTTTTGGACATAGTCCTTCACAAGGTTTATAGTACTGTTCTGGAGCAGTCTGTATTTATAAGGACACATTATTTTTAAAACACACTCAGATCAAGTTGCACTTAACAATAGGCACTTTTTTTTTTTTTTTCCTTCTTTCCCCTTCTCGCATTAGTATATATATATATATATGAGATCTGGTTAAGTGAGTTAAACTGGAACTGTTTTTTGTACACATGTACACATAGCTATACTTATGGAAAAATATATACCTAACCTAAAAACAAGGTCTCCAGCCATGCCGGTAAAGAGAGACAAAAAAACCAAGGTGCAAGAGACAGTATTAGAGGGATCAATGGAGGCCTTCACAGATACTACAGAAAAACAGCTATCGAATAATCAATTAGCAGAGCTAATATTACTGCAATTTGACTCTATCAAAAAAGAGATTGTTTCGCTTTCAGCAGAAGTTAGAGCTTTTTCCAATAGATTATCTGAGGTGGAAGATAGAGTCTCCGACCTTGAGGATAGATTTAGCACACATGAAGCAAACTGGTTAAACTATGAGGAAAAGATCAAATTAATGCAATTGAAAATTGATGATTTAGAGGATAGATCCCACAGGAATAATATCCGCATAGTGGGATTGCCTGAAAGTCCAGACTTTGAGGATCTAATGTTATTTGGCTCAGTGACCTTACCTGCCTTGTTGGGGTTGCAGGTGACTTCTGATAAGATTAGAGTAGAGAGGGCTCACAGAGTTGGGAATATTAACAAACACGCAGATGGGTCTATACGTCCAAGAATGGTCTTGATAAAGTATTTGGATTTTCAGGATAAGGTGACCATAATGAGACAGTATAGGAAAATCAAGGTTTTCAAAGTAGGCACCAAGCAGGTGTTTTTATTTCAAGACTTCTCTGTGGAAACTTCTTCTAAAAGAAGGAAGATGGCACCTTTCTGCACGAGTCTGATAAAAGCAGGCGTAAAAGCTGCATTAAGATATCCTGCAATAATCATAATTACAAACCCGGAAGGTGACAGCGTCCTTATAAAGTCAGCTTTAGAAGCTGGAAGATATTGCACAGAGAAGGGTATAGAGGTGTCTAAGGACACAAGGTAAATAGAGTGATTTGGCCAACACAGATTTTTTATGCCAGTAGATATACTTATGTATGTGTTCTGGTTTATCTCCCCCCCCTTTGTTTTTTTTTCTCTCTTTCTTTCTCTCTTTTTTTTTTTTCTCTTTTCTTTCTTTCTTCTCTTCCCCCATCGTGGCGGGTGTGGTTCCACCCTCCTTAGACGGTAGAATATTAGGAAGCAAAAGTTTTAGTAAACTCATTTTAATTATTAAATGTTGAATTTTGCCTCGTGGAATGTTGGAGGCATTACCTCCCCCATTAAAAGGAAAAATATTTTTAAATTACTTAAACGACATCATGCTGATATTATATTTTTACAAGAGCTGCATTTAAGAGAAACAGAGATAACTAAATTAAAGGTTAACTGGGTCTCCGAAATATTTGCGACTCCCTGCAACAGTAGGAAATGTGGTGTGGCCATTTTATTTAACAAAAATTTAGTCTATAAACTCATTGGGTCAGAGATAGATCCCTCAGGGAGATTCATAATTATGCAAGTAGAAATTGAACAGAGATTGTGGACACTCTGTACGATCTATGGTCCTAATGGACTTGATTGTGGTTTCTGGGCCAAAATGGTGAATAAGCTGATACCCTATCTGGGTCAAAACATAATTCTGGCTGGTGACTTAAATGCAACAATGTATCCACTGTTAGATAGGTTCCATTTCAAGGCTAATAAGCAGCACCTGAGGGAGGCAAAAGTGTTAAGAGAATTTGCCAAAAAACTTAAATTAAAAGATGTTTGGCGATTACAACATCCTGATGAACGTAGTTTTTCTTGTGAATCAAAGGGCTACAAAAACTTCTCACGTATAGATATGTTTTTGGTTGAGGAAAGTATACTTGCTTGCGATCTTGTATCACAGATATCAGAAATATTAATATCTGATCATGCTATAATTACCTTAAAAGTAGAAAGTAAGATGAAGAGGAATAGCGGAAGTATGAATTCTTTTTTTTTCCCTAAATATATGATATTTGATGAGAAGTTTCATGTATGGCTCTCGGAGAGATGGAAAGAGTATTATACGTTTAATAAGGCATATATACCCAAAATAGAAATTTTTTGGGAAGCAGGGAAGGCGGCTTTAAGAGGGGAGATTAAAGCGTATATGATAGAAAGAAAACGTAAGTGGAGGTATAGAGAGACACAGTTAGCTAACCAACTTAAAAAATCCTACGGCAATTATATTAGGGATCCCAAGGCAGAGACTTGGAAAAAGTATAGTCAAGCGAAAAGTGAGAGGGAACTATACTTAAAAGAAACTTGGGCACGAGAAGATATGAAAACTAGAGTATTTTGCCAGGGGTATCAGGGTATTTCAGCTAAATATCTAGCAAAGGTTATTAAATTTAGGAAAAAAAGAAACATAATTCCCACAATTAAGGAGGGTTCCACAACCTTTATACAATCATCTGAAATACGGGAGGATTTTTTCAGGTTTTACCAAAAATTATATTCTAGAGAAGAAATTGACCAGAGGGAGAAAGCCAAATTTTGGGAAGCAGTTAAAATGCCGAGAATAGCCAGTGAAGCACTTCATCTTATTAACCAAGGAATCACTGAAGAAGAAATTAAGAAAACGATAGAGAAAACCAAAGTAAATAAAGCCCCAGGTCCCGATGGCCTCCCAGCGGAATTCTACAAAATACTAAAGGAAGAGATATCCGGAATATTAGCCAGGTTGTATAATAGCTATTTTTTGCATAATAAAATCGATTCACCTTATTTTACAGATTCAATAGTTTCCCTAATTTATAAAAAGGGTAAAAATCCAGAAGAGATGGGTCGTATCGCCCCATATCACTGTTAAACCTAGACTATAAAATCTTCACGTCAATCTTAGCTGATAGATTAAAAAGAGTAATGGGGGATTTGATACATATGGATCAAACAGGTTTTATACCTGGGAGGAATCCGGTGCGTAATATGCGCAGGGTTCTAGTTATGGTAGATCATTTTTATAATAGAAACCTTGATGCTAATAAAGATAGTGTAAAAGATTTAGCTATTTTATCCATCGACGCAGAAAAAGCATTTGATGCAATCGTATGGGACCATTTATTTACCGCTCTTAATAAATTTGGTTTAGAGGGGAATATAGCAAATGTAATTAGTAAAATTTACAGTAATCCTAGATCGCAACTCTTAGTAAATGAAGAATTATCTAATCATATTACGTTACAGAGAGGGACGAGGCAGGGTTGCCCACTATCACCACTACTATTCGACATTGCTCTTGAACCACTAGCTGCCTTGTTAAGACAAGAAATACGTGGAGTTCCGCTGGGGGGCCAGAGGGTAACTATTTCCCTTTATGCGGATGACATTGTTTTATTTCTTGAAGACACTAATGTAAGTATCCCGAAGTGTCTAGGAATTATTAAGAGCTTTAGTCAATTCTCGGGATAACTCTAAAAAATCGGAGTTACTTTGGATTAAGAAAACAAGGCAAAGTTATTCTCAAGATACATTCAGAGAAGTGGATTATATTAATTACCTAGGTATTAAAATTAGTAAAAATCCCAAAGAATGGTATCACTTAAATTACAGTGAATTTTTTAATAATCTACAAGAGAGACTAGAAAGATGGAATATATACTATTTATCCCTTTCGGCAAAAATTATGCTGATAAAAATAATAGTATTCCCTCAGTTATTGTTTTTGATGCAGAACTTACCATTTCTCATCTCTAAACAGGATATGGGCAAGTATAAAAAAGCATGTAATAGTTTTATATGGGGGAAGAAGAGACCCAGAATAGCTATTGAGAAACTCACTCAAAGTAAAAAATATGGTGGCCTCGCACTGCCCAGTATTAGTCATTATAATATTGCCGCACTTGTTAAATTCGGAATAGATTGGATTGTGGAGGCAAATTATGTTACTTACTACGAGATAGAGTCTGCATTAGTAGCTCCTTTTGATCTTAAGGCAATTTTACACCATCCACACCGTAGATTACCAAGTAAAATAAGTAATTTAATCACGTTTTCTAGTGTGGTACAGGCGTGGCAAAATATTGCATTCTTAGAGGTCAAGACTTTCAACTGTCAAAATACCTGCCTATCTCAGGGACTCCAGACTTTACAGCGGGGTTACACAACGCGGTATTTAAAAACTGGAGACAAAAATGGATAGTGTATTTCTCTCAGATAATGTCAGAGGATGGGGGGATAGTACAAACCTACGAGGTTATAGCAAGGAATTTTTACTTACCAGCAAATAATTTTTTTGCATATTTGCAAGTCAGAAGCTTTCTCTCAGAAATGCTACGAAAGCATAGATTGGTCTGGGATCCAGGAATTGAATCTGGGTTTAAACTATATAAGGCAGGGAAACATGCTTTATCTTATTGGTACCAGGGAATACAGGCAGTGTCAGGGGAAATTCATCTGGACAATTTAAAAGAGAAATTATTAAGGAACTTTGGAACAATACAAAGGGAGGAAATTATACAGAGCTTTAAGTGGGCCAGAGAAGCAACATCATTAGTGAGCTGGAGGGAATCCCAGTTTAAATTAATGAACAACTTTTATCTTACACCCTATAGAATAGCCAAATGGTGTCAGGGAGGGCAAAAAGAGAACTGTTCAAAATGTAATCTTGAGAAGGCGGGATTAAAACACTGCCTCTGGGAATGCCCGAAGATCCGGCAATTCTGGGGTAAAGTGCAATACTGGTTAAACAGATTTTTGCCGGAAAGGGTTGATATTCTCCCAAGTGATGTATTTTTTTTGAGGAAAGATTTCAGACCAATAGGGAAGAGGCTATTCATAAACACTGCCATTTTGGCCGCTCGTAATTTAATTTTTAGGAGCTGGAGATCACCAGGTCCCCCTAGGTTGGGAGAGTTTACTAGCAGCATGAAATTACAGATGATAATAGAAAGACTAGGTTTAACGCGTGCGGATGAAAAACAGTTTAGAAGGTTTTTTGATAAATGGAAAGATATTATCTTATCATGGCCATGTGAAACTCAGAGGCAGTTTATTGCTCCATTAAGGAGCATGCCTCTTTTGATTACGCTGATTGTAGAGGAAGCTCTGCCTCATTCTTGGTTATAAAAGTCTGGGAGGGGGGAATCGGTTTGCCACGATGGTTACGACTTTTACATTTTTTTTTATTTATTTTTTTCTCTTCTTTTTTTTTTTTTTTTTTTCTCCTGTAGTTCTGAGTACCCCTTTTTTTAAAAAAGCACTGTACACAGATACTAAGATTTCTTTTTGGAGATTATATGGGACAAAGGAGGGGAAGGGTTATAAAAAAGCAGGAATAATAAAAATCCATTGTTTGGGATAAGTCGAGTAGGAAACATGTTATGTTTGCTTAAATATTGTATAATCCATGTGAAAAGATGTTGTTATTTGTTTTATTTTGTCGGTATGAGAAGGTACTATGTATATGACATGTTACGCTTTTTTTTTTTTTTTTTTTTTTTTCTACTTTCCTTATTTGTCCCATGTTGCTTGATCATGAGATTTTCTCTTTTTCTTTCTTTTGTCATTTGATGGATTCTCAATAAAATTGATTTAAAAAA